>NC_056743.1:1632549310-1632586683 GCF_019279795.1 Protopterus annectens | reverse complement strand
ATTTTCAATTCAAAAACAAAGGAACTTTAGGTTCATACAAAAAGCAGGTTCAAGGCAGGTAAAAGTATTTTTTCAATAATAATTTTATATCCTGTGCTAGGAAAATGTTTTATTATAGGGTCTGGTGTGCAATAAACTGTTAAGATTTAACTTATGACATTATAGGAGAATGAACTGGTAAGCAAGCAAAATGACAGACAAAAATTATTAACCTCGAGTAAATAAAAAAGCTTTACTTTTTTTTATAAACAGTAATTTATGGCTATGATGAAAGTAATTGATTCTAAGGGGTTTATTGCAAATGTTCCAAACTGAGATGATAAAAACTGGACAGGTATGGAAGATTATACAATCTTTATAGTTAACCGAGGCACTGACAGTGGAAACTGAATTATTCATCTTGTTGCTATAAACATGCCTGTTTTTGAAAGAAAGCCCATAACAATAAAATTAAATGCTGTGACTTACCTCAAGTAGTCAAAAACCTTGTCTTTGTTTCCTTAAACATTCTACCTCATTGATTGTTTTTGGTGGAAAAGCATCTGTGGGGGGAGGAGCTGCATTCCTTTGAACTACCTGATTGTTGAGCCCTTTCTGTTTATCATCATTATGAACAGGCTCACTCTGCTCCGTTACCTTAAACTAATTCCCACCCACCCCTCAAAATCTACATTTATCCTAAGCTAAACTCCACCCGCTGCAATACTACTAATCACAAAATAGCTTACAATATATACTTTTGCAATTCCTTCACACACCCACTAACCACTTCCTACATTTCTTCTTTCTATGAGCTGTATTGCATCACCATAGTAATTCAACAACCCCTCCTACTTCACCCAACCCACATCCAAATGCCAAAGACCCTCGATCACTATCCTTTTTACATTTTCACTAAACAAACACACTTAATACTCTGCATGCTATTCAAAGTATTACAGTTCACTTCCATCCTCTTTTTAGCACACATAACTAACTACTATACATGTATCAACACCAATGTTTTGCCCACTGCTCAATCCAGTACTGTCAATGGCAATTACTGCAATATTTGATTACATATAGCTCACAACCTTTACAAGAAATCTCACCTCCATCTTTTCAAGCAAAAATATATAAAAGTAACTAACTCAACCTACAAACTACTCACAAAGAGCAAATTTAAAGCCAAGTGGCACTGTATATTCCTGCTATTCCTACCCACTTTGCAACTGTGCGGTAACATTCATCCCAACCCAGGTCCAACCACTACAGCCTCTCTCACACTGGTCCACACAACCATTAATTTTATAGCACTTCACTCCTGCAACTCAGATAAAACAAGTTTAAAATGTATAACCATCAATTTTAGAAGCATTGGTAAAAAACGTAAAATAACTACATGCTTTCATATCTTATTACAATCCTGATATCCTATCATAGAAAAGTCTTTTAAAAATCCTCCCACTAGGATATAGGTTCCTTTATGCAGATTGCAAATCCTAAAAAAAAAAAAATAATGTAGATATTATGTACCCAGAACACCTGAACATAACCCTTTATCAGAAAAAGCACCCCTCATTTAAAAATGCAGAGATTATTATTGCCTTACTGAAGCTAAACTCTTATAAGACCATATGTTTTATACCTTTACATATTCCTGTGGCTATAAAATCAGCACAACACAGGTCATATTATCCTGGTCATTTACCAATGTACCCCAATAAACCATCATCTTTGGGGAACTTAACAGAGACTGATCCCAAATTGTATATGATAACCCCACTACCAGTATTTACCTATATGGTTTCTCTCAGCTAATAAATACACTGAAAAGATATAACAAGCTGTCTTCCAACGTCTCCACTCTGGATTGGATTCTCTCAAATAAAATCAGTAATGCCTACAACTATGGCACACTGTCAGACAATCTAAGTGACTACCTGTCCAGTTTTGAAAACAGTAATGTATGCTAGCCAATAAATCATCACACATACAAGAATGTGAGTAACCTATACAATTTTAATGTGTGCAATTTCATTTCCATACATAAGCAATACAATTAGAACATGCTAAAAAATGTAGCACTAGATGAGGCCACCCTCAAATTAAACAAAACCTTTACTAATATAGTGAATGAGCATGCTCACATAATGAGAAAATTATTTAAACTTAACCCAGCAACATGGCTATCCAAAAACAGTAGTCAGCTAATGGTGCTTAGAAACAAGCACTGGAAAGCATGGCACACCAAGAAATCCCAGGAAAAGCACACTACAGACAGATAAGAAATATAACCAAACACAGTATAAGGCATGAAAAAACACACTACTTTAACTTACAGCAGACACACCAAAATAATTCAAAAAATTTCCAGTCATCAGTCCAAAATCTATTGAACCCAGGCCACAGCCAACATCCCACTCCCTCCCCAGAAGACACTTCATCAACAAATCACTGATAACTTCAACAAATACTGCCTTTAAGCTGTAGCTTTACTTATTAAAGCCAACCCCACCATCAAACCAACCCACCTCCACCAACAAAACCCCATGGAAACCCATTTCTCACTCAAACCTGTTCAAACCTCCACCATAAGACAATATCCTAAAACTAAAAACTACAAGCTCTGCAACAGACAACCTTCCTCCTGAATTTCTGAAAATTGCAGTTGAAGCTCTGTCACATTCAATATCTATACTAATAAAGAGATGCTTTATAGAATCTTATGTTCTAGCCATTTCGAAGAAGGCATGCATTCTTCCTCTTCAAAAAGGAAGACCTATGGCTGACTACTCCAACTCCAGAGAGGTACTAAACTGGGGAATCATTTGCATTTGCTACATTTGAATAGACTAAGGGAAGTCTTTGCTTGATGTGGATTGGAGGACAGTTCCATAGAAGTGGCATTCTCTGTGATACAAACTTATCCCTCCAACATGCTCAATATATTTTGCAAAATAGTCTGGAAATTATATCCATTACCAGTTCCTACAATATCTAACCAAAACAATGTTTCTGTCCCATACAACATTCTTCCCAACCATAGCACCACTATTGCTTTACTTCACTTTGCTGACACTACTAATAAAAACAGAAATACCAGAAACCTAGTATAACTTGCCCAAAGCATTTGACACTGTCTTGTACCAGAAGCTACTACTAAAACTCTCTTCTTTAGGTCTCTTCCCCTCCTCCATCTCCTGGTTGAATGGCTACCTATCAGATACAGTCCAAGCAGTCAAATGGCAGCAAAACTACTCTTCATTTCTACTCATTGCCCTTCTGTTTAACATACTTATAAATAATCTACACACTGCTTCCAAGCACGACACTCTTGTACAATATGAAGGTGACACCACACTCATCTGCACAGCCTCTAACCTACAAAAACTTCAAGAAATTACTCAAGAATCCGTTACATCCATCAAATTATTGCTGAATAGCTCACAACTCCAGAAGTCCTACTTAACCCAAAAAATAAAACCACTATTTCTCTAAAACATTGTCCCAAAACTCTGCAAAACTCTTTTCAAAATGACTTCATTAAATAACAGTCTAACTGAACAGGTCCCTAACTCCAAACTCTTAAGAGTCATCACTGGTGGCAACATGAAATCTGAACTCTACTTTCAAACTGTTATTTAAAAATGAAGAAAAGCTTGGCCTCTTATGTAGAGCAAACTCTTAACAAACAGACAGAACTAGACAAACCGTGACTAAAGTCTACCTACCTACCTACCCTACTAAATGGCTCTCTACCCTTTATTAAGCTTCCATGCAAATAAAGCTGGATGAATGCTACAATAAAATAGCTCACTTTGCTGCAAATTGTCCCTTTAAAACTTATCACCTTTCTGCCCGTAAACAACTAAATTGGACAGCCCACATCACCTCCACTAGAGTCAGCTACTACTAGTTAATGCACTGACATACTTTCCTGGTAAATATATAGCACTAAAATACATGCTTCAACACTACCACCCTACCAAAGCACTTTGCCCTAAAGACAAACTCCTACTCTTAGTTGCTAAAGCCCAAAATGAATCAGGAGTCTCTTTCTACTCAAACTCTGTAGCTTCCCACTGGAATGCTCTCCCACGTGCTCTCAGGCTTCTGTAAAACCAGCAGGCATTCAAAACACATCTAACATGTTTGCTTTCCTCCTTCTCTTCTACCATACCTCTGCACTCATCTACGCTGTTACCAACTATCACTTTATCCTTAGCCACCCCACCTTCTACTAGCACCTAGCTTCACTATCTTTTATTACTAGTTTCATTTATATCTTAACATTAAAGCAACCTTTTGCTATCCTCCCTTTGTAAATGACTCAGTACTCTGAACTGTGACATCTGTCTTACTGTATAGTTAGTTATTATATCTGTATTGAGTAAAATTAGTGTAATAAGTCTTAGTGTATGTGTAGTTATTACATTATCTATTTTGACATTGCAAATTTTAGTTTAATTGTATTCTTCCTGACATGGTTTATATTGTATAACTTAAAAGATTTTCAATACAAAAGCTGATTTTAATTTGCCTAGTGGAACAGGAATTGAACTCTAATGTCTATTAAAGACATTTACTATGGACCAAATTCAATTTACTGTATCCCTGTGAACTGGCACATAAAATATTTTTGGATCGACCCCATCATAAACTAGGCAGTACTAAATAAAATCTAATACAAGGGATATATTTACTGATTTATTTTAAATTGCCCATGACACCACCTGTTTCAGTGCATGCACTTCCATCTACATTCCTTACCTATATTTTCCCTCCTCCCCTCTTGCACAATGACTGAAGTGAGGTTTATCTATCTGATCTACGGCACCATTCATAAATCCTCCTTGCTGCCATTGACCCCACAGCATTGAAAAGATCCCAGTAAGTTACGAATATCAGGCAATAGTTCTGTTTATGTATGATAATGGATTCACTTTGAATAATCTAATGTTCAGAACATCGACGTTCAGAACATCGATGTTCAGAACATCGAAAATTCAAAATGAACCGAAAAAACCCCACAAACACTATGTTAAGCAGGGGGGCTTTGCCACCCTTCACCCCCACACCCCCCTACTTTAATATTCCAACTCCGAGATCGTGCTACAGTGGGTAAGGGAAATCTCCCATTTACCGCTATATGCAGTAGCGTTAAATGGGAGATTTCCCGTACCCTAACTGCAATGCCAACACCCAGATGGCACACACACACACACACACACACAACATGAAGGGCACCTTGCTGCCTTGCATACACACCCATCATTCCACAATCTCACTTACCTGCCACTTCCACTTTAAACCTTCGAAGTTCTGAACTTCAATGTTCTGGTCTCAATGATCAGAACTTCGATGTTCTGAACATTCGATGATTTAAAGGGAACCCATGATAATATGCAGCCTAACACCACTGCTTGAACATCATAGGGTCCTGCTAGAAACTGGTTAACTTATACCTTTGAATAAGCTGTATTCTTGAGTTGCATATATTTGCTCATCAGACTTAGGAGAGCTTTATTGAAGCTATATACCATTCACTACCATTGCTTGTTTTTTACTTAATACAGCTGTAACTATTGCATCATTACTGATATATATCTATAATGTTAATTTAAGCTGCTTGTTATGCTATGGAAGTTATGGAAGTCTGAACTGTGTCTAATGCAACATTCATAGCTCGGGATCTTGTTGAGCATTATATCCAAAGCATGTGATGTTATTTCTGTCTGCTGTAATTATTACTAATGTTTTCCTGAACTAGTCTGTTGCATTAGTGTTAATGTATTACTGACCTAGCCTGATGCAATTATTATAATGTCTTACTGACCTACTACTGTACAGCTACTGATTTTCAAGAACTTACCTTACTACATATATATCCCTTGTTCCTTCTAGTTTTTCCTATCATCCCTCAAGTGTCAGTATCACCTCTGCACATACCCATAAAGCACAAGTCAAAGAAGACTGAATTTACTGAACAGTGACCACTCCATTGACTCCAGGCTATCAAACTGAAACCCATCTGTGAATGGGAACATTTTTGGGAAAGGTTGTGTAGGTTATTGCTATTTTATATTGTACAGTGTAAACCCCTATGTTAGCTTGATTGCCTTAGCACTGGTAGCTTAATTCGTCTGGGTTGACAGCAAATCATACTTCCCCTACCCCACTGTATAGGTTGGTCACACTAGATTAAAAAGAATAGCCATTGAACTGAGTTGTGAGATCGCTACTTGGTATTCTCCAGCTTAGGTACTGCTTTCAATACAAAAGTTGATTTTAATTTGTCAAGTGGACTGGACTGTAGCCATTTCTTCTAAAATCACTAAAATTCCCCCTCATAGGAATTGGACTCTAATGTCTATTAAACACACTGTGGATTAAATTCACCGTGCCCCGCAGAATTGGCACATAAAATATTTTTTTGAATTAACCCCATCATAAACTAGGCAGTACTAAATAAAATCTAATACACTGGTTATACTTATTGATTTTTTTTTTTAATTTCCCATGACACCACCTATTTCAACCCGCTCCATTCACCATGGCTATGCTTGGGCTCACTCCACTACCCTAACACAATTCCCACCCACGCCCACTTCCTCTAGACTTATAGCTAGCAAATCCCACCCACAAATTGTCAACCAATCACTCCACAGGGTACAACCCACCTATATAACACAAGACTGAGCCCAACACATACCAGCTCCACCTCTCATGCAGCCACTTCTAACAATTTCCTTTTCATTTCCCTAACTCATATCTCTACCATAAAAAACCTTTTCAGCCCACCTCCTCCTTTAACAGTACATATCCTACAGCTTCAGTCACTCCCTCTCATGTAGTATCTTAACCCCATGCCCACACTCAAGACATTGCTCACAATAAATTCTCATTCATACGTACTATTATACTCGTCACGTAAAGCTGTTAATGTCCTCCGTTATGTAAAATACCACACCTTAATAGTAAACACTTACACCTAACCGCCTTACACACCACCACAACCACACTGATGATGCTCTTATACCACCTTACCTCATATCATAAGCAATCGTAAAACCCTAATCCCCCTCCCTGGCAAACTACTTCCCTATCCCACCAACACAGACCTTTATATTATAAAATAGCTCCAACCCTTTTTAACACCAGATGCACCAAGCTTACTATACAAACAAATTCTACCCACTTATAACCAGATCTCAAATTTGTTAAAAGCACTCCAAACTTCACAACAAGCTCGCCAAACTGCTTTTGCAACTAAGTCTCTCTGGCGACACACATCCAAACCCAGGTCCAATTCCCACACAAAATGTCTCCAGAACTCTACCATCCACTCATTTAATGCAGCACTATTAAACCACAATAACAATTCTAATAATCAACATGAATGTAAGAAGTATAGATAATAAAGTAGATAAACTGCATGCTCTACTCACCCTCTATTCTACTGATACTGTATTATTGACTGAAACCTGGCTAAAACCTGACAATAGTGACAATGAAATGGTAGCTCCCAGATACAATATTTTATGCAAAGACAGAAAAAACAAAAAATGTGGAGGAGTAGCAGTCTTATTCAAAAATCAGCTAGCTGTTAAATCCTTACAGTTAACTATCCCTAACTTTGACAATGCAGAACTACTCTATAATAAATTAAAAATGAACCCCAAGAAGCACATTGACATTATTGGTGGTTACATCCCACCCGGGAACAACATTCCCACAGTAGAACATATACTTCGCTGGATCTCCAATGCCCTCCCACTGGAAACTATCCTGATGGGTAACTTTAACACTGACTGGTTCACCTGCTCTTCTCAGAATTCAGCAACCCACATTAACCTCTATGGGTTCACCAAAATGATCACATCTCCTACAAGGACTGACACATCTTCCAAATGATAGTCCATCCTTGACTGGATTCTGAATAACAACAACCCCACCCTAGCCTCTCAATCCAGCTGTCTTCCTGATGGCCTCAGTGACCATCAACTAAGCTTTCTTCTAAGAACTCGTACCCACCAAAGTAAACTGATCACCTATCACTTAATTAGAAATAAAAAATAGTTTCAACCCTAACAACTTTATCTCCTCACTAAAAATCTGCAACTGGGAGCCTCTTAGACAAGAACCCCTGGAGGACACTGTTAAATCCTTCAACGCTACTTTCTTAGGTATACTAAATTGCCATGCACCACCCAGAACTATGAGGGTCAAAGCTAACTATGCACCTTGGCTAAGTAAGGAATGCAAATCCCTTCTCAAGACTAGAGATAAAGCTTGGGAACAGTTTCACAAAAACAAATCCCAAGCCTCAAAACAATCATTCCTACAACCGAGAAATAAAGCAAAGAAATTAAACATAAAACCAACTATTACCATAATATTCAAATAAAACATCAAAATAACCCTCAAAGGTTCTGGGCTGTCATTAATAATATACTTCTTCCAGGTAAATCGATTACACCCACTCCAACAACAGCCATTAACCCCGACAACATAACAACTCAATTCAGTAAATATTTCACAGAAACCATTCTAGCCCTATCCAATTGTCAGAACACCATCACCACCTCTGAACCTTTCATATCCCAGAATAACACAAACTCCTTTACATTACAACCAGTCTCTGCTGACACCATACAAAACTACTTAAAAAACTAAAGCCAACCACACTAGCAAAAGACAAACTCTCTGCAGACTTTTTGCAAACTGCAGTGAAACCAATAGCATATCAAGTAGTCATACTAGTTAACAGATCAATCTCAGAAAATCTGGTACCCGACATTTGGAAAATCTCCCATATTCTACCTTTACGCAAAGGAGGCAATTCCACTGAACTGACTAATTATCATCCACTTGTCATTCTGCCACCCTTATCCAAAATCCTGGAGAGAGTCATTCATACACAATTGTTGGACTACCTATCTGCACAGAAATTATTGCCAAACACTCAACATGGCTTTCGTCCCTGTCACAGCACTACCATGGCCCTAATTTCCTTTACTTCCTCTATTACCTGGTTTAAAAGCTACCTATCAGGACACCAGCAGGCCATTCAATGGCAACACAAACCTTCCCCTCTTGTTCCAGTTGCTTTAGGGATTCTCCAAGGCTCCATCCTTAGACCTCTATTGTTTTCTCTTTTCACCAACGGACTCCACACCTCTACTCCTCATGCTTCAGTTATACAATATGCAGATGACTCCACACTAATGTGCACAGCCTCCTCCCTACAAGACTTCCACACCTTAGCCCAAGATTCTTTTCTATCTGTGGAAACATGGATCACTAACACCCAACTTATTCTAAATCCTGACAAAACCAAACTCCTTCTCTTCTACTCCATGAGATCTCCCTCATTAAGCCTGTCATTCAATATCATATCCAAAAATAAAACAATTATCACTTCAGTAACCCACATCAAACTTCTAGGCATAAAAAAATTGACAACAATTTGAAGTTTGATATTTACATATCTCAAACCACTGCATCTATATCACACTATCAGATGATGACAAGAGCGAATGCTCTTTCATCAAACCAATAATGATTAAATCACAAAAATGTGAACACACGGAATGGCAATTTTTTTTCTTAGGGAAAGAATTTGCTGCTCTGCAAAAAAAAAAAAAAAAAAAAAAAAGTTTAAACACAAAATTAAGTGGGAGACTTTGCCCCCACCCCCCCTACTTAAATATACCAACTCCGAGATCGTACCATAGTCGAGGAAATGGCAAAGTCCCGAAGACGGACCACCAATTTATTTCCCAGGGGAAAAATGTTGATGTTTGGTGACTTCGATATATCTCCTTTCAACATTATTGGATCAATGAAAGAGCATTCACTCATTTCATTGTCTGATAATACGATATAGACCCAAACAACTAAGAAAGTTAACAAGAAACTAGGTGTTCTATACAGAAACAAACAATTTCTAACTATAAACACAAAAGCTACTACCGCTCACACACACCTCTTGGCAATGCTCCTATATGCCTCTCCATTTCTAAACAACCTCAGAAAAACTGATCTAGCCAAACCTGAATCCTGTTATAACAAAACTGACAGGTTTGCTACAGATTCCCCATATAGGACACATCACTGTACATCTCTAAAACAACTAAACTGGCTAGAACTACCTCAACTACTACTCTTTAATCAATTAACTTTTATCCACAAACTCTGGCATCATTCAGAAAAAACCTTGATCTCTAAAATCTTATACAACCACATACCAACAACTGTTCTCTCCATTTCAGTAACAAACTACTCCTTGACATCTCCAAAGCAAAGAACTCATCCAGGGACTCACTGTTCTCAAACTTCATTCCTAAAATGTGGAACAAACTGCCAACACCAATAACCTCAAACTGCTCTGTAGTACAATTCAAAAACCTTCTAAAGTCACACTTAACAGACAATTGGCTCTGTTCTTGCACCTGTCCTGGCTAGCTTTGTTACCCAAAATATTGCAGGAGCCTACACCTCATTTTTGTCTTTCTACTCTCATGAGAATGGAATGTAGTATATGTCTGTTATCAATACTGTTTAAATTGAATTAATTTGAAAATGTGCACAGACTATTTAACATGAATCATTATATAATAATTGTATGTTCTAAACTTATTCTGTATTGTGTAAATCGTGCATGAATGTCATTTTTTTTTCATTTTGGAGCTTTTCTCCCCTGGCCTCCATTGAAAAAGGACCTGTGTCCAGCTGGACTTTCCTGATAAACAAATGTAGAATAAATAAATAAATAATTTAATTGTACTGCATGTACTGTGCCCAGCTGCACTTCACTGGGCAACAAACATAAAATAAATAAATTAATCAATTAATTTTGCTTTGGGAACTTTGTCCTACTTCACTGTTGTGTAACCATGAAATTTATATATATATATATATATATATATATATATATATATATATATATATATATATATATATATAAAATATCAATTATGGGGGCTGCAGGTGCTGATGGTTATACTTCCTGCAAAACAGTTTCAATCTGCACTATTAACATTTGTATTTTTTAGGTTCTCAATTGCACATTATGTCAGAAGTAAGTTATGGTTGATCATGGTGTGATCATGGTAGAGGAAGCATATTGTTCTTATCACATTAATGCTTTCTCTTGCATAACTGACTTTCTCTTTCTGGTTTGCCAAAAGTTCTCATGTCCTGTATAGCCCATCATAGTTCTCCCTCTAATTTTCCATATGCTCTTCGTAATATTCAGTTTCAGTATCTCTGTTATTATCTTTACTTGCCTTCTACCTTTCCCCTCCTTGTCCTTGTCCCAGTGTCATACTTGCTTAATCATCTCATCAGTGTCATACTTGCTTAATCATCTCATTACAGATGGCTAGCCTTGTCTATTTTATAAATCTTTTACATTTTTTTTACACCTCTTTCAATTTCCTCTTCTTTTTGTGCCTCCAACTCTGATGCTTGAAAGCTTATTATTTATATTACTGGTGTTTATTGTAACAATGTGAATAACTGCTATTTAATTCTTAGAATACATGCCATCTTAGATGGCACAGATGTTATGTGAGTACTGTATGTACTATGTTATTCATCATGAACTATGATTGTATTAACATTACTTTTATACATACATCTACTTCATGTAATCATATACCTAAATTCATCTTTATTGTGGAGCTTTTCTCCCCGGGCCTCTGCTGAAAAAGGACCTGCATCCAGTCGGATTTTCCAGGTCAACAAATGTAAATAAAAATACTAATAATAACTAATAGAGAATCATCTGTCAAAACAGTGGAAAATTATTGTCGTTCTCACCATTCCTTCCTTCCTCTCTGTGCTTCCCACAGCAGTCTAGTTAATATTTTCATTCCTAATATAAATAGTGAGGGTAGAGGTCAGGCACATCTTTCTAGCTGTTGTTTCTTATATCATCCTGTCCCTGATCAAACTCTTAATGTCTGTCTTTAGTACATAGCTTCCAAACACAGATGAATCCTACATACATCCCTCTCAGCATCTCAAATCAATGATCAATGGCTATGTAACAGACTGAAAGGATTTACTGAAATATACTGCCATTGCTTGGTCTTTCCCATCACTGTGTACCTCATCCAAAAATGAACTGAGTAGTCAGCACTTGCCCACTGACTTCCTCCTGAACAAATTCCACCAGTCCTTTTCTGTCATTTTTGGACATCCTCCATTTCCCTCTGTCAGAATATTGTTAAGATTTTTAATATCCATATTTAGTAGTTACATTAGTCTATAACCATCTGGATTCCACATCTCCTCCTCACCAATGCAACACCACTACTTTTTCCACTGTTACTGACTTTTGCAGTTTGAGCTGTCTGATGCTTTTGTTGCACTTACTATGTCTTCAACTACCTCCCCTTTACCTTTTCTTGGAAAAAAAACATCACTCCGATACCTTTTATAGGTTCACAGGTACTTATTAGGCTATTGATTTCTAATGAATTTAAGACGACTAGTCTTAAATTCCCATGGTAGTTTTAGCCCTCATATTTTGTATACGAATAATCCAAATATAGATCAATCAAGGATATATTGAGACGGTTACATGTTTTCCCATCCACAGACATTTTTGGACACCCCCCATTTCCCTCTGTCAGAATATTGTTAAGATTTTTAATATTCATATTTAGTAGTTACATTAGTCTATAACCATCTGGATTCCACATCTCCTCCTCACCAATGCAACACCACTACTTTTTCCACTGTTACTGACTTTTGCAGTTTGAGCTGTCTGATGCTTTTGTTGCACTCACTATGTCTTCAACTACCTCCACTTTACCTTTTCTTGGAAAAAAAACATCACTCAGATACCTCTTATAGGTTCATAGGTACTTATTAGGCTATTGATTTCTAATGAACTTAAGAAGACAAGTCTTAAATTCCCATGGTAGTTTTCCAGAGAAAGATCAATCAAGGATATGTTGAGACGGTTACATGTTTTCCCATCCACGAGGGACAGAGGTGCTAAACTGGGGGTGCATTTGCAGTTGCCCATCCATTCACCCAAATTATATTTGAATAGAGTAAGAAAAGACTTTACATTGTGTGGATTGGAGGACAGTTCCATTGGTATTCACAGTGATACAAACCTATCCCTCAAACATGCTCAATATATTTTGCAAAATAGATTGAGCTCCCCCTCAAGAAGATTCCCTCAGTGATAGTATTAGAGTTACAAATGTTTAACAAGTCTGAGATAACAGAGTTTGCTGAAGATCTATATGAAAGGCAAAGGTCACCTTTCAGAGTAACCTGCATGATTTTGCTCGGTTTTGCGTTTGCACGGTTTTGCACATTCGGGCAGCGCCGGTTAGCTATGGCTAAATTTATCCCGGCTCCACCAAGTCTCCTCTTCAGTTTTTCCCTTGAAAGTAGTCTAACTCTCAACCTAAGCACTTAAAAAGCATCCTACAGTCCAGCACTGCTCAGACCTAATAGCAAGCACTAATATACCCCAACACTTGATTTCCGAGCAGGGCAAGGCTCATTATTCACCCCTCACCAACCAAGCGACTAAGCAACTCACCGTACTATTCAGACATGATCAAAGGGCAATTTCAGGTATACTCTCCAGTCCAGCTGGTGAACCGGGGTATCCTGAGGCAATGTTACAACTGCCTCATGTATACAGACAACCCTCTCCTCCTACCACAAAACATTATCATATGTGAGAGATGTAATTATATAGCTAAACTGGAGGCTAAGCTCTCTCCACCCAAGACTGGAACAAGCAGTCATGAGGCGAAGGTTAACACATGCACCACACATCCAGTCTTACATAGACATACTAAACCAGCACTGGCAAAAAATACACATAAATACACTAAATCATACTCGGAGGCTCTAAATAAAAACCTGCAAAAGCATCACAGACCTCCAAAGCAGACACCCAAAAAACATGTACCTTCTGTTACAAACCAGACAGCACATAAAACACAAAATCAGTGTGCCGCACAATCACAGTCCTTAAGGCAAAATAACATACCTAACACACTAGTAATAAGCAACTCTATAGTCAGGCACACGGACGTCCCACTCACTAGGCTGGACAAGGAGAAGGTTATTGTGAGCTGCCTTTCGGGAGTCTAATCCGCCACATAACACAAGCACTCAGGTCACTCCAAAACAAGTACAAATATGGCACTGCCATAGTTCATGTTGGTGTGAATGACCTGAGACGTACCTCCCTGGACTACATGAAAAGAGACATGGAAGAGCTGTCAGAGCATGTAGCCCAGGCAGGTATGACCCTGACCCTGAGTAGCATCCTGCCCTCACCAAGAATGATACTGCAGTATAAAGAAAAATGATAAATTTCAACAATTGGCTAAGCTTCTGGTGTCATTCAAAGGGGATCCAGTGTCTGTCAGCATGGGACGAAATGATCAACAGACCTCGCTGCTTCGCAAGAGACGGCTTGCACCTGTCACCTCCTAGGCTTTCGAATACCAGCCAAGGCTCTTGCTGCCCCCATAGTGCCTTTTTAGGCAAGGCTCAAAAGTCAAACCCACCTCCGTAAACAGCACAAATAAAAAAATGAGGGTTATGCTACTCAATGCCAGGAGTTTAAATCTCAAAATGCATGCGCTCGAAGCACTCCTCAGTATGGAGAACGTCAACATCTGTGCAGTAACTGAAACCTGGTTCAAGGCTCCACAGAGCACCCCAGCACTACAGGCCTACAACTCATATCACAGAACATGGACCAAAACACAAAAGGAGGGGGTGTATCCGTATTCATCAAGGATACCTACACCTCCAGGTTAGTGATGTAGCATGATACCTCCAAGATCATCCATGTGCAACTAACATCAGGCAAATCTGCAATGCAAATTGTGGCCTGCTACAGATCACCTCCATGACCCAGGACCACCACTCTGCCTTTCTGGAGACACTGGAGAAATGAAGGTCCTACTGAACACCCTGATATTGGGCGATTTCAATTACCCTACCGTTAACTGGAAAAACTACTCAAGTACAAACTCCCAGGTCCAGCGCTTCCAGGAATTTATCAACTCAAATGCCCTGGATCAGCTGGTAAACTCCCCTACCAGAGGTGAAAATATATTGGACCTGGTCATCACCAACATGGGCGACAGGTGTTCTACACCAGAGCTTAACCCATCACTGGTTAGATCAGACCATAAACTAATCACTCTGGGTGTCCACACCCCACCACCACCCTCAACTAAGGAAACCACAGTAAAAAACTTTTCTAAAGCAAACCACCTTACTTAAGACAGAGGTGGTAAGTTTCACAGCCCCCACGCTAAAGGATAATGCTGCCCAAGATGCAGAAACCTTTACAAATGCACTCTATGAGCACCTACAAGGATGCATGGATCGTGCCATCCCTAGCAAAACCAAGACTCACTCCCCAAAGAGAAGGAAACCAGTCGGGTGGACCCTTGCCATAAACAGGCTATACAATAGAAGGAGGAAACTAGTTCAGAAAAAAGCAAATCTCAAGAAGGAAAGACATCCCTGATCAGTATCAGTAAGAAACTAAGGTCCCTCATAAAATCCTCCAAGGCTAACTTCGAAAGAAAAATAGCCAAGGATTCGAAAGATAACCACAGCACCTTCTTTAGCTATGCCAAGAATCTAAGTGGCAACTCGCAGATATGCTCTGAGCTATTGCAAAATAGCACAAAATATACTGAACCCACTGATATTGCCAACATCCTGGCAGATAGATTCAGTGCAAACTTCACCCCCCTCTCACCCCCAAAAGGGCCCAGAACAATACCAGAAAAGTGTAGTGTCATGGAAATCACAGATGCACAGGTGAAAACAGCCCTTTCAAAAGCCAAAAGCACAGCATCAATGGGGCCAGATGGTGTCCCAGGCTGCGTCTTGCATGAACTACAGAACAAACTAACCTCCCACCTAAACACACTGTTCAACCTAAGCCTCTCCACAGGCTACGTTCCCATAGAATGGTGCACAGCAACGGTTATTCCACTCCATAAAGGAGGGGCCACAACTGACACTGGTAACTATCACTCCATAAGCCTGACTAGCCTAGTCTGCAAGGCTATGGAGTGCATCATCATGGAACTCATTAATAAAGACATTGGAAACCTCCAAACACTTGACCTGGCCCAGTTTGGCTTTGTTAAGGGCAGATCATGCCTACTAAACCTGGTTGACTTCTTCGAGCCAGTCACCAAGGCCATAGATGAGGGGAAGGTAGTTCACACAGCCTACCTTGACCTCGCCAAGGCTTTTGAAACAATTCCCCACTCGGGAATTATAGAAAAACCAGCCTGAACAAAACTCTCTACGTCACAAGATGGGTTGCCAACTGGCTTACAGACAGAACTCACACGGTAAGAATAGCGGGCTCCAGGTCTGACTCTAAACCAGTCACAAGTGGTGTCCCACAAGGCTCGGTCCTAGGACCCCTACTGTTCGGCATATACTTCTCAGAAGTACAGGCAAACACAGGAGGACTATGGCTAACCAAGTTTGCCGATGACTGCAAACTGGGAGCCATAATTGACTCACTGGCTGACACAGACATTCTCCAAAAGGGCCTTACTGAGATGGACACCTGGTGTCAAAGTCATGGTCTCAAGCTAAATGCCAAAAAATGCATAGTCATCCCATTTGGGAAAAACAAAACACCCACGAATTACCACATAGGTGGCAGCCCACTTAATGCAGAAGGGGTAATAAGAGATCTGGGTACCCAGGTAGATAGTAATCTCTCCTTTGACAATCATATTGCCAGAGTAGTTAGGAAATCCTTCTATGTAGCCCATCTAATTACTAAAGGGTTCACATCTAGAAATAAAGAGGTTATAGTGCCCCTCTACTCGTCACTCATCAGGCCCATCATAGAGTACAATGCCCCATTTGGAATGTACCTCACAAGACACTTCCAACAGCTGGAAAGACCACAAAAGTACCTCACCAAGAGGATTACTAGTCTCAAACATATGTCCTATGCAGCCCGACTGGAAAAACTCCAGATGTACTCAGTGGCATATCGCTTACTCAGAGGGGATCTCTGCCTGACTTACAAAGCCATGTCTAACTCAGAATTGATGGACATGCTCCATCTAAAGAAATCCAAGTCACTGCGAGCCACTCACTCTAGTGAGCTAAACCTTGCCACAACAATAAATAGAACATGCTGGAGGGATAGATTCCTGTCACAGAGACTCCCATGCTTTGGAACAAAATTCCTAACTACATTAGGCAGAGGCCCTCACTAACACTCTTCCAGAGAAACTTTGATGAGTGGATGGGTAAAAGAAAATACACCCCTGGAATCGCTTCATTGGCTCTTCTTGACAGAGGCTCAGTTAATTAATCAATGGGGTGGCGAAAGCTGACACACACTGGCTAGGCTTATAAATGCCCTCGGGCAGATAGCCTAGTACCTACCTATGATAATGAGAAGAGAGAGAAGGCTTTCAGATGGTTTGCATAGTTTTAATGATTTAGGGCCTTGATTTTTTTAGGGAGAAAGCGCTGTCATTCAAGTTGTGACAAGTATGTTAGCAGGTACGTACCATAATTGTGAAATAAGTTCCAAGTGCAGTGAAATGAATACATCCATGGATCTGGATGCAATACTTTTATATATAAGCTGTGTAACTAAGAATGGCTTCCTTACAGCAGTGGATATGTGGTGATCACAGAACAGTTTATTTTTGATATGGGATCCCATATCCCAAACTACAGGATCAATTTTCAGACTTGTATTGACAATGTAGTAAATTAAATAGGTTTTGAATTTCGACTTTAACTGTGTGAATTTGTTAAAATGTACCTGCACGATATTTTTCCACTATGGGCAATATTGCTCACTCTTTGTATTATTTGATATGTATTTGTACTTATACTTTTATTTTTATTGGACTGCTATCTTTACTGTAATCTGTTTCATGGAGGTTTTCTCCCCATGCCTCCACTGAAAATGGGCTCTCTGGACCCAGTGGACTTCCCCGGTAATCAAACTGGAAATAAATAAATAATAAAATAAACAAATAAATGTGATAGTTAAAAGGGGAGTCATGATTGCCAAAGTATACATTTATACACTTATTGACATTTAGTTTTAGTCCATGGTTTTGACACTAGCTATTTGTTTGTGACAGGCCCTCTTAATGGATCTTGGTGCCCTCTGGAAAGTTTATGGTGGCACGAGGTTTACAGTCATTTGCAAACTTGGTGAGTCACAAACCCTTAACATTAGCTTTGACTTATTGAGAGGGCCACCAAAGCAATGGATGAGGGGGGCAAGATTGTGCACACAGTTCATCTTGACCTGGTCAAAGCTTTTGATACAATACCGCATTCAGGCATTATAGACAAGATCACTAAATTAAGTATAAACCCTTTTACCACCCACTGGATGGCCAACTGGCTTACTGATAGGACTTGGGAGGCCAAAACAGTAGAGGCTACCTCCACCAAGAGATCAGTCACTAGTGCAGTCCCCCAGGGTTCAATATTGGGACTGCTACTTTTTTGCATCTCTTTCTCTGAAGTGGAAGCAAACACTGAAAGTTTATGCCTGACACGGTTTGTAGATGATTGCAACATGGGGGTTGCCACTGACTGCACTGCAGATACTAGCAATCTTCAAGAAGGCCTATCTCTGACTTACAAATGTGCAAAATCCATTATCTTAAACTTAGTGATAAAAATGCATAATTGTACCCTTTGGGGAGGCAGATATCCCCACTAATTACCACATTGATTGTACATTCCTAAGATTCAACCCATTGGTCAGGGATCTAGGTACACACATAGAAAGTAGCCTTACCTTTGATCACAACGTGACCACAATGGTGAGGAAATCCTTTTATGCTGCACAGCTTATAAGTATGGGCATGGAATCCCTCTGTACTTTGCCATTATCAGACTAATCATAGGGTACAACACTCCCTTCAGTATATACCTGACCATGCATATGCAGCAACTACAGTGAACTCAGAGATTCCTTACAAAAAAAATACAAGGTGGAACAAACCTGCCTTATGCAGAGTACCTT
Source organism: Protopterus annectens (assembly GCF_019279795.1). Classification (NCBI taxonomy): domain Eukaryota; kingdom Metazoa; phylum Chordata; order Ceratodontiformes; family Protopteridae; genus Protopterus; species Protopterus annectens. Next base: position 1,632,567,644 of record NC_056743.1, on the reverse strand, counting down.
AATGCCCTTCCCTCTACTTATTCTTCTACAGATTGCTGATGGGTAATCTATGCCTGGTTTACAAGTCATCTGCAAACCACACACCTATAAATATCCTGTATATCTGTTTATTCAAACAGTAGGAGATATACAAGGTCTAGGAACCTGACTTTTGTCTCTGACTTAAACAGAACATGCTGATGAGACAGATATGTGTCTCAGAGACTGCCCCTGCTATGGAACAGGCTTCCTAACCACATGAAGCTATGTTCATCTATTATCCAAATTAAATGCAACCTAGACCATTATATGGTGAATAGGAAATTTACACTGGGCCTAGCATCCGTGTCCATTATGGATAGAGGTAGCTTATAAATGCCTGGCCCTTCATGTCCTGACTGGATATAGGATGACATTATTCTTTTGAAAAAACTTGTCTAGGCTTAGAAAGCCCCCCCCAGGACCTTAGCCTAGTAACAGTCTATAACTCTATGAATCTATAATGACTAAATACCAAAGGGGAGTGGCCCAAGGAGTGAACCTTGGGGTGCACCACTAGTCGCAGGTCTTTTGGAGGAGGTAGAGCTGCCTTTCCTAATTTCCTAGGTTACATTTGTGCGCCAATTGGCTCTCCAGTGAGATTCACAGGGATTCATGTTTAACTGAGGCAGTTTATCTATGATTCCCAAGTGTGGGATTATATTAAATACCTTTGTGAGGTCCAGATTTGCAGTGTGCACTGTTTTACTCACTTCCATTGATTAACTAACTTTTTCAAAGAAATTTACCAGGTTAAGTAGACAGGACCTGCCTTTGATGACTCTAGATGGGGCTGGGTCAAGAGTCTGTAGGTTACCTATATCAATTCCACAATGACCCTTAACATAGACTTACAAATTTGATTGGTCGGGCTTATGGGTATATAATTACTTGGGCCAATTGAAGCCCCACCTTTATGCAAGGAAATGACTGTTGCTTTCCTCTTCCCAGCCAGCACAAAGCCTCGATGAAGCTGGTACTGAATATTCTTTTTGTAGGGAATTAGGCAAGTCATGTTTCAACCTAAACATCAGGCAGCCTTGTACGTTATCTGGTCTCTTCGATCTAGTGTTCTTGGCTTTAGATAAAGCCTTGAGAACTTGTTCTTGAGAGATTTGAGTGGGGGGTCTTTTTGTAGGTTTGTGATCTCAGAATCATCAGTGGGAGAGGGGGTGAAGTTTAAGCTAAATGTGTCTGTTAGGAGACTGCCTATATGCTCTGGGTCTGAGTATTTGATAGCATTTACTATTCATACTGTGAAGTATTGGGCATTTTAAATAAAATTAAGGAAGGCTTTGTGGTTATCATTCAACTGGCTGCCTACATTTTTTATAAGTATTTTCTTTTACAGTGCAGCCTGTTTATATTTGGATTTCACTTCAGGGGTTTATTTTTAATTTTGGCATAACATTTATTTCTGACAGGAACAGGTGCATCCATGTAGCTATTTACATGTGTATAAAATTTGGCAGTGAAGGATTCAGATAAGCAGTGGGATCAACAAAATGGAAGGGCTTTTGAATTTTAGCCAAGTTTTCCCTCCGTTTTAATAGACAACCCTTTGCATAATATCTGACTACCAAGGTATTCGAAGGTTCTTCAGTCTTATGGTAAATGTGATTGACTTGTGATCTGATTTAACTAGGGGAGAAATTATAAATGGTGGGGAGCAAAGCTGCCTTATACTGGTAAGGACCAAATGTAGGATTTTATCATGTCTGGTTGGAGTGCGGACTAATTGGTGGAAGGAGTTTGCAAAATCTCTGGACATACATGTTTGAGGATGTATATGTTTCTCAGCTTATGGGGGGGGGGGTAGTTGAAGACCACTAGGAGAATTGTCCATGTCTTAATAAAAAGGTATTCCATACTAGTTAGGTAGGAGCTAGGAGGTGAGGGGGATATAGACTGGGTCTCATAATTACCTATGATATGATAATGGGTTAGCATGGTAGAGTTCTAGGTCATTATATTGTCCAACTATTCTGGAGATGAATTGTTGTTTTCAGAATATGGATACGTCACTGCATTTAGTGCCTTTGTGTAATGTGGTGAACCTGAATATGTGATAGGCATTGAAATGCTGCGCTGACGGTTTTGAACTAGGTCTCTGTAATAATACCTTTATCAATATTTTCTAAGGTAAGGATTACTTGTAGGGAGTAGATTTTTTTTTTTGTTAAAGCTCCTATCATTGAGCAGCAATCCCTTAAAGTTATCTGGATTATTTTAAATATGTTGGAAGCTTTAAAAGACTGACACTGCCTAAAATTGCACTATGGGAATGGACAAGGATTTAGCTAACATACAAAACGCTTAGGGAGAGATGTACAGGACATCCTTGGCAAATGGGACCATCTACCATCTAACCAGTTTAACCTACCCACATTACGTTTTTAGCTAGTCAGTTGTTTTTTGAACCAATTTGTTCAAATATCATATAACTGTTTCTTATTCTCATACCTTGTCCACTTTCACTACTAAATCCACCCTAACCTCCTTTTTTCGTGTCACTCAATTGCCCCTTCTATTACTTTATTACAAAAAGTTCTCATGAACGCTCACATTTTTCCATTCTATTTAACTCTCTATCTTCTCTTTCCAAACAGTAACTGACTGCCCACCTCATATTCCTTCTTTCCTTTACTCCTCTGTGTCTTCCAGCTGTGATGAACAACTTAATCTCCAACATTCATCTATCATTTTCATATACTCACCCCCTGCTTTGAGTTTTCCTTCAGTCTTCCTATCTTCCCCATTTCCATCTGAACTTCCAATAGTTGTTCCATTCCTTCATGGTGTTCCTCCCCGATCCTACAGCATCCGTTCTGTTACTCCTTCCTGTTGTTTTAAACCATCCTACTAGTGAACTGTAGTTTGTCCCTACACATGTTCCAAGATGACATGGTTCAGTGTACCTCTTACTTCATTTACCATTTCCTTCACTCCCAATTCCATTCTTTTTTTCTCCTCTTTTTGTCATCTAGTCTTATCTTTAATATCACAATATCCTCCCACCTTTTGACCCCCTAGTACTCATTCTCATCAAAAACTCATCAGTTATACTTCATTATAGATTACTATCCCTAAAGAAATTAAATTCTACTATACAATAAAGGACATTCACCATTCAAAAACATGCATGCTGATTGGACAAAGCAATAAGTCTCGCTTTTGTGGAGACGGAAGAGCTTAATACATGTGTTCTTCATTAAAATAATTTCCATCTAGTATCCTGTTCCAGTACGTTTTATCGGATCTGTGTTTGTGCTGGGGCTGATTTCCTTGTGGTGATTGGACAAAGCAATAAGCGTGGTCTTTGTAATCCAGCTTTCAATTTAGACATGTGTCCGAACAGCTTTAAGTTAATCAAACCAGCAGGTCAAGCTCCGAGCTTAACACAGATCTTAAGAGATTTTTATTTTTCAAAATGCTGTAAAGATTCTCCTGTAAAATCAAGAAAATGACATTGTGACTCTTGGTTACTCTTCTTTAAATACCCCACATACAACTGTTGATAAACAACACCCCCATAAAACAAATGAATAAAAAAAGTATGGTTCTCTACTGAGAAGTGGGATTGCCCCAACAAATAGCTCACAGCCACGCAGATTATAAATGAAAAAGGCACAGAAGACACAGCAGCAAGCTTCTCATTATCTTGGTGTGGGGGGAAAACAGCACAAACTTTAATGTACTGTGCAGGCATTTGCATGCATAAGTTTAACACATGTCCAGTACTAACAAATGATAACAAAAGAGCATAAAAGTACATTTATACAATGACATCATTTAGAAAAGGTGAGAATTTTTTAAAAATAAAGTCATTGTGTAATAGTAATAATCTACTCGGGTAGGGGTAATGCAGGATTTAGCCATGGTTGGCTTTGCTCATGTGATCAAACCACTCCAACAGTGATAAATCCTGCATTACCTACACTCAGTCATGGATTATTGCTAAATTATGTCTGGATGTTTTTCTCTCCACCATCCCTCCAGTCCCCCTTTTTCGAAGTCTGTTTTCTTGCATCTACAATATTATACTAAAATCTCATCCATTGTCTCCAGATATAGATTTCCTCTCATTTTTTTTAACTCTTTTGAAAATGTTTGCTCATCTTGTTGTTGTCTATATATCTATGTGAATATATATATATATATATATATATATATATATATATATATATATATATATGTGTGTGTGTGTGTGTGTGTATATATGTATGTATATTCCCTGTTCCCATGACTTTATTCTATCTTCCAGGAGGAGATTAATCATATTCAGTGTAGTATTGACTTTTTTCACTTTGAAATAATGTTTTTTTTCTCCAATCTGTGCATTTCCAATCAGCTTCTGGATATTCCCTAATTGCCATTTTTCTTACTTCTCTCAACTTAATGTATTTATGCATTTATTTATTTATTTATTGTTACATTTGTACTCTGGATAAATAAACTGGCCTGACAAGCAATCAGTTAGTAATATGTAAATCTTACAATTAACTAAATTCAACAAACAAGTGTAACATGACCAATAAAAATAACAAACTCTGATGGGAATAATACTTATAGAATTCAAGAAGCTAATTATAAGTAGTTAAAAGGTTATGCATATATAATAAATAAAAACAATAAAAAGGATACTACGCTTAAACTGTGGAATCTCGTAAATGGGGTTTGGACTCAAACTGAACTGGAGAATCAGGTGCTGTGAGGCAATAGTATTAACTGCTGTCCTGGACTTATACTGGACTTATACTATTTAGTTATTTTCTCCAGAAGTATCATGAGACCCCACTTTCACGGTCTGTATTCATACTGAAAATCATGATCAAGTGAGCTTTTGCCCTTCTGCTCCATGGGAGGTTTCTGTCCTCCCTGAGCTCGCCTTAGGACACCTGCATTACTCTTTAACAGGTGTACTGCCACAGTCAAACTCCTCACCTGACACTATCCCCAGAGCGGGTCACACCCAGGACTTTGGAGCCAGAAGCGAGAGCCCAAGTAGGGCTCTCTCCTCTGGCCTCTCCAGTAATATGAAAGTTTGTCAGACTTATAATACTTAGTTATTCACTGTAGTAATATCAAGGTGCGTCAGACTTATACTAATTAGATATCCATTCTGGTAATATCAAACTAGCACTGTTGAATGCCTTGATTCTTTGCAGTAAAATCTCTGAACTTGAGGTCTATTTTAGCATTGAAGACATCAGCATTTGAGCAGTAACAGAAACCTGATTCCAGAGTAGTGATAGCACTCTTGGTTTTCCATGGTAAAATGGCTATCAAGTGTTCACATCAATTGGTAACTGCAGAAGATTATATGTATTAATTGTATCTCACCACATTCTGAATAATATGGACTTGGAAATGGTTCAAGGCTGCACTTAGTAAAATTAATTATCATATTATATCAGATTACAGACCCACATCTATTACACCTTTAAAACACAAGGAATAACATAATCAGTTAGAAAAGATAATCACTGAGATAAATTCCTTTCTTATGGCTGACTTCCCTATGCAGATATAAACTGGTAAACATTTGCTATCAATAGCAAGTATTCCCAGCAGATTGTGGACTTTGTAAATGCCAATATACATAATCAAATTGTTGCCATCTACCAGATATGTTGATCATCTCATCCTTTTCCTCAAATGTTTTCCTCAGTTGTAACTCCCAACTTGTTACCACTCCCACTCCTTAGTCAAATCTGATCATTTTGTGAGCTTCCACCTTGACATGCAGTTTACATCCCCTAATGTTGTTGTTTGTCTTTTGGATTTTCCCGGTTAGGGGTCACCACAGTGGAACTCCGGTCCGCTAATGACTGGCAGTTGTTTTTATGGTGTCGAGTTGCCAGCCCGATGGCCAACCTTCAACGAAGGCACGCCCATTCAACGCATGTCTTTCGTACACCCACTCGACCGCGGGGAGGACATGCAGATTCCACACAGAAGGCACTCCCAACCCAAGCCGAGAATCGAATGGGACCACCTCTTGCTGTGAGGCAACAACACCACCGCTGCACCACCATGGAAGTCCCTAATAACACCCAAATAATCAGGAATAATTCCAAAATCTGCATACTATTGACTGATTTTATTGATAATCACAAATAGTATATCACCCCAGCAAACCTTGTATTAGAGGCTATTGCATCCTCCTCTGAGTGTTACTCCCTGAAGCATATGTGTGTATATATATATATATATATATATATATATATATATATATATATATAGTTTTTTTTTTGCAGTTTCTAAAAGATACACACTTCATCATTATAAAATGAACTTAAGAATAATTCATTCAAACTTGCCATTAAGAAATATAAGGCAAACTACAAACTTAGGGTTGCAACTTATTCAAAAGACAACTATAAGGTGTTCATCAGCTATAGGTTCATAGGTAGATACTAGGCTATCGGCCCGAGGGCCTATTTAAGCCTAGCCAAAAAGATTCCCTGGCTTTCACCACCCATGGATGCTATTTAACTGTGCCCCTGTATAGCAGGGCCACCAAAGTGATTCCCGGGGTGAATTTCTTATTACCCATCCACTCATCAAGATTTTTCTTGAAGAGTGCTAGTGAAGAACTCTGCTTGACATAGACGGGTAGCTTGTTCCAGAGTATGGAAAGTCTCTGGGACAGGAATCTATCCCACCAGCATGTTCTGTAAATTGTGGTGATGAGGGTTAGGTCTCAAGAGTGTGTGGCTCTGAGGGACTGGGATTTCTTTAGAGGTAGCATGTCCAACAGCTTAGGGTTTGACATAGCTTTGTATGTTAGGCAGAGATCACCTCAGAGTAGGCAATATGCTATGGAGTAAAGCCAGAGTTTTTTGAGGCGGTCAGTGGAGGGTAAGAGTCCCATAATCTTCTTTGTGAGGTATTTTTGTGGCCTTTCCAGCTGTTGCAGATGCTTTGTAAGGTACATTCCAAATGGATTGTTGTACTCTACAATGGGTCTAATGAGGACCGAGTAGAGGGGGTCAATGACCTCTTTTTTTCCTGAATGAGAACCCTTTCATGATGAGGTGTGCCACGTAGAAGGATTTCCTGAGTACTGCGGAGTCATTATCAAAGGAGAGGCTACTGTCCACTAGAGTCCCGAGGTCTCTTATCATGCCTTTGGCATTAAGTGGGCTGACACCTATGTTGCAGTTTATGGGTACAGGGTTTTTACCAAAGGGGATGACAGTGCACTTTTTGGCACTGAGCTTGAGGCCATGGCTCTGACACCAGGCGTCATGAGGCCCTTTTGCAGGATGTCGATGTCATTTGGGGACTCAACTATGGCAACCAGTTTGCAGTCATCTGTGAACTTTGTCAGCCAGAGGCCCTCTGTGTTTACCTGTACTTCAGAGAAGTAGATCCCAAACAGGAGGGGACCTAAGACTGAACCCTGCTGTACTCCACTTGTCACAGGTTTGGAGTCAGATTTGAAGTCCACAGTTTTTACAGTGTGGGGTCTGTCAGTGAGCCAGTTGGTAACCCATCTTGTGGCATATGGATTTATACCTAGCTTGGTGAGTTTATCTATGATACCAGAATGGGGGATGGTGTTGAAAGCCTTGGCGAGGTTGAGTTAGGCTGTGTGGACTGCCTTACCCTCGTCCATGGCTTTGGTGACTGTTTCAAAGAAGTCGATCAGGTTCAGAAGACATGATCTGCCCTTCACAAATCTGAAATGTGTGGGGTCCAGAGTTTGGAGGTTACCAATATCATTGTTTATGAGTTCCATGATAATACGCTCCATGGCCTTGTAGACCAGGCTTGTCAGGCTAATAGGGTGATTGTTGCCAGGGTCCATGGTGGCTCCCCCTTTGTGAAGTGGTACAACTGTTGCCATGTGCCATTCAGTGGGTACAAAGCCTGTTGAGAGGCTATGATTGAACATGGTGCTTAGATGGGGGACTAATTAGTTCTGAAGTTCGTGTAGAACGCAGCCAGGAGTATTGTCCGGTCCCATGGATGCTGTGCTCTTGGCTTTCGATAGCGCAGTTTTCACCTGTTCGGTTGTGATTGCAGGGACACTGAATTCTTTTGGTATGGATATGGGCCCTTTAGGAAGTGAGGGGGGCCTAAAGTTGGCACTTAACCTATCAACCAGGATGTTAGCGATATCAGTTGGTTCTGTGAATTTTGTGCCATTGTGCTGTAACTCAGAACAGATCTGGGTGTTGCCATTGAGATTCTTGACATAGCTGTAGAATGCTTTGTTGTTGTCCTTAGAGTCAGTGTCAATCTTGTTTTCATAGTTCACTTTGAAGGATTTTATGAGGGATCTCAGCTTCTTGCTGAGGCTGACCAGGGAGCTCCTCCACTTGTGGGATTTCACTCTCTTTTGCAACAGTTTCTTCCTTCGGTTGTAGAGTTTGTTTATAGCAGGGCACCACCAGATTGGTTTCCTTTTTTTTAGAAGACTGCATCTTGGTTCTATTAGGGATAGCATGATCCATGCACCGGTGTAGGTGCTTATAGAGTGCGTTTGTATAAGATTCGGCAGTGGTAACTGTATTGTCCATCTGCATGGGTGTTGTGAAAATGGCCACTTCTGCCTTAAGCATGAAGTTGGCTTTGGAGAAGGTTTTACAGTGGTTTCCTTAGTGGGGGGTGGAGATGGGATGTGGATATCTAGAGTGATTAGTTTATGGTCGGATCTGACCAACAAGGAGTTGACTTCAGGTGTGGAGCACCTATCAATCATGTTGGTAACTACTAGGTCTAGGATATGATTGTCCCTGGTAAGGGTGTGGATAAGTTGATCCAGGGCATTGTAGTTTATGAATTCTAGGAATCGTTGAGGAAAGGAGTTGGTACAAGAGTAGTTTTCCCAGTTAATGGTGGGGTAGTTGAAATCTCCCAATATTAGGGTGTTAGGTTGGACCCTGATATTCTCTATTATATCAAGAAAAGAGGAGTGGGAATCCTGGGGCATGGTTGGTGATCAGTAGCAAGCTACAATATAGATTGCAGTTTTGCCCAGAGTTAGTTGCACTTGGATAATTTTGGATGAATTATGTTGGGCAACTAGCCTGGAAGTGTATTTGTCCTTAATGAATATGGACACACCTCCACCCTTGGTGTTCAGGTCCTGGTTTGATGGCTGAAAGGTATGGTATGAGTTATATCCTAGTAACGCAGAGGTGCTCAAGGAAGCCTTGAACCAGGTTTCAATCACTGCACAGATATCGATATTCTCCATTTTAAGGAGTGCCTCGAGTGAGTGCATTTTGAGGTTTAGACTTCTAGCATTGAGTAGCATTACCCTCGGTTTTTGCTTGCTTGTATCAGTTATGTTGGTGGTTTTGTTTTTTGAGCTTTGCCTAAAAAAAGGCACTGTAGGAGCAGCAAGAGCCTTAGCCAGTATCTGGTATCTCTGGGGTGACAGGTGCAGGCCATCTCTGGCAAATCATCGTGGCCTGTCGACCATGTCGTCCCAGGCAGACAAATACTGGATCCCCTTTGAATGATACCAGAATCTTAGCCAATTGTTGAAGTCAATCATTTTGTCCTTGTATTGCGGTATAATTCTGGGCAAAGGTAGGATACTACTCAAGGCTAGGGTCTTACCTGCCGGGATTACAAGATCAGAGAGCTCCTCCATGTCTCTTTTCATGTAATCCATGGAGGTACGTCTCAGGTCATTCACACGAACATGGACAATGACTGAGTCATATTTGTACTTGTTGTGGAGTGACTTGAGTGCGTGGATTATGTGGCGGATCCTGACACCCGACAGGCAGCTAACAGTAACCTTCTCCTTATATATTATGAAAATTAGAAGTAAGCAATTATTTACTGTATTTAGCTCTAATGGTGATATGTCTCTTCCTCAATTCATTTTGGACCAGATGTTTTTTGTCCTTTACAAAGTTAAAAATACCAATTCCATGATCCTGGTAGTATCCCTTAATTTCTGTTGAGAGGTACTAAGTCTCATCTTGCAACCCCCCACCATCAGCTCATCAACACAAATTTCTGCACAGGTTACATCCCTACTTTATGGAGTACAGCTGTTGTTGTGGAACAACACTGACAACCGAGGGAGGATGGGGAGGTAAGCCTGGATAGTTCAAACCATTTGACTATATTATACAATTCATCTAAAGACTTTAAAATTTTCAATTTTTCTTCAGTTTATGTTACAGCAAATATTATTGAATTATTAGCCCGAGGTCATTCATTCGTTCCTACCTGTCGGGCTAATTTAGTTACAACCATTGTTGATTTTAAGTTGTTTTTGAGGAAATTAAATTTGTGCATGTATTTTAGTAATACAAATCCAGTTGACAACAAGTTTCATATAGCAAGTACATTTATTCCACCGACACATCCAGTTTTGGCAGCCTTTGAATTAATGTGCGAAAACGACTTTAGGAATATGCTTTACCTAAACAAACAGTTTAATGTACGACCTAATATTTCCAAAGAGGACAGATTGTCTCTTACATTATTAAAAAATACTGCTATTCGGTTTATTCAACCTGACAAGGGTGGCGGTTTGGTTATAATGACACAATCACAATATATTGAGAAAATGGAATCTCTCCTCGATAATACTGCTTATCAATTATCTTCCAAGAACGAAATGTATCAAGCGTATAAAATCATAAAATCTACATTTAATGACTTTTTTATAGAGGGAAGGATTGACTTGACAACATTTAATTATTTGAACATGCTTGCACCCAAGATTTCTATTCTTTTCGGCATCCCCAAGATTCATAAGTCCCTAATTAACCCCCCCATGCGACCACTAGTAGATGGACGTAATAGTATGATGTATCCATGTGCCAAAATTATTGATTCAATTTTGAAAAAATATGTACTGAAAGAAAAAAACATATGTAAGGATTCGTGGTCTGTTTTGTATAATATCAACAACGTCGAGTATAATGATTCATTTAATTTCTTAACAGTCAACATTAAAGATTTATATACATGTATACCACACACAGAAGGTATTGAATATGTTAGCTATATGTTGAGAAAGCACCAAGCACCTACACTTGAGGTCGAATTAGTTGAACAAATGCTTGATTTAGTGTTGTCCTACAATTTTTTTACCTTCAATAATAATATTTATTTACAAAAAATAGGGGTGGCCATGGGTTCACCTTGCAGCGCTAGTTTCGCCAATCTAGTCATGGCCTATTGGGAACAGGATATAACAAGTAGAAATCATGACCTTACAAATAAGATCAGGTACTATACACGCTTTTTAGATGATATTTTTATTCTAATCGAAGGGAATGAAGATACAGCATATGAATTAGTATCATTTTTAGTACTAGTTCTAACTTTCTAACTTTTACATTCAACTTCAACAGACACAGGATTAGTTATTTAGATGTAGATTTAAGGAAGGACCTTAAAAATGAATGCTAACATACACAGGACAGATACTTATTCTAATACTTTATTACACTATTCAAGCTGCCATCCCCTTTATCAGAAAAAGTCTGTTGTAAAAGGTCAATTCGTACGGGCGGCCCGAATGGTATCAAGGAACGATGACTTTCATGATGAATGTAGACTTATATGTTCTATGTTTACCATGAGAGGTTATCCTAAACACCTTATTGATGAAGTTATGTTTGAGGTTGGATCAAAAAGAGAAGCAGGTACCTATATGCCGATTCTTTATGCCTTGAATCAAGTACCCGTTCCTGTAAGTACTAGTGAACCCATGTATATTAATGTTTCTTTTATTACTCCCTATAGCTTAGACAGTAACTTTATTTCCCTTATCATTAATAAAAATTGGAACATCATATCTAACGATGGTGTTCTGAGTAAAAAATTACCACCTAAGCCAAAGATTGTCTTGAAAAAAGGGAGAAACTTGAAACAGATTTTACAAAACAATGTGTCACTAGGAACACAGAGAGTGGGTACGTATCAGTGCAATATGTGTAATTATTGTGCACATATGATTACAGGGCAAACATTCACAGTAAGGAACATTACATATGACCTCAAATATAAATTCAACTGCTTGTCAACAAAAGTAATTTACTTGGCAGAGTGCCAGGCTTGTCCTTCATTTTATTTAGGAAAAACTGATAGGAAACTATGAGAACGGGTCTATGAACACCTATACGCAATCAAGAAAAAGAAAACAGAGAATGCACTTGCTAAACATATTATTGACAACCCTAGCCATAAATTCAATTTTAAAGCAATTGATACCATTTCACCTGACAGCCGTGAAGGACCCTTTGAAGTCCTGTTAGAAGTACTACAACTTTTTTGGCAGATTAGGTGCCATGCCAATGCCCCCCCAGGCCTTAATGAGACTATCACATTATATCCATTACTGAAATTGAGAAGCCTACGACGTTGATACATACCACTGTCATGTTATATACTCTTGTGGGGGGGGGGGTTGCTTGCTTTGTTTTCGGAGTGAATTTCTGTACATTACCACACACTTATGGAGTAATTTGTCTTCAGTAACCTTGAATTTTACCTTTATATAGGTTTACTAGTTGCTGTTTGATTTTAAATCCACCGTTTACATGTTAGCATATATATGTTTACCATATTTCTTGTACAATTACAATACATATGCTTTCTATGTGACCTGACTGCATTAATTGCACTATTTAATAGTTCTCTGTTCAGGTGTCACTGTATATCCTGAAAATATATTTATGACCTTTGTTAGACTTTGTAGTTAGGTATGTGTTTTAGGTGGGATTATGACCAGACTATTGTAGTTCTAATGTGACTTTGTACCATCTTTGAATAGCAATTTCCCACAACATTGTTCTTTCTTTTATGTAACCACTCGATTCTTTGATGTGATTTATCTATAAATGTATTCAGTGCTCAAGTTGAGTAACTTTTGTACATACTGGTTTTTGTCTTTTTACTGCTCATTCCTTAGTCTGAAACATGTAGTAATATGGGTCCCTATGACTTTGTCGAAATTTCATTTCACCTAAACTTCATTTCGTCTAAAGTTCATTACATCGACAAGCATTTTAGGTGGGGGCCGCCCCACCCCCCTAACTATATATATCAACTCCAGGGTCGCACAACATTGGGGAAGGGGGCAAATGCTTGCCGATGTAATGAACTTTAGACAAAATGAAGTTTAGGTGAAATGAAATTTCGACGAAGTCATAGGGACCCAGTAATATATAGATGTGATTTGTATTACCATATCGTCTTCTTCTTCTTTCGGCTTTTCCCGGTTAGGGGTCGCCACAGCGAATCACCTTGTCCGCACATTGATTGGCAGTGGAGTTTTACAGTGTCGAGTTGCCAGCCCGGCGCCCAACCTTCCACAGAAGGCACACTCACATGCACACCTAGGGCCAATTTAGAGTGTCCAATCCACCTGCAGCATGTCTTTGGGATGTGGGAGGAAAGCGGAGCACCCGGAGGAAACCCACGCGACCACAGGGAGGACATGCAGACTCCGCACAGAAGGCACCCCAGCTGAGGATCGAACCGGAGAACCTCTTGCTGTGAGGCGGCAATGCTAACCACTGCACCACCGTGGCCGCCCTATTTGTATTACCATATATACTTTATATATTTTTATATTTGTTTTCTATTTAGTATATATTTAGATACTGTAATAATGACATCTTAGCAATGCTTTTAATCTTTTTAATGGTTCTGAAGTTTTGTTGATTTTGTTTTAAATTCATTCATAGACTCATTTCACTAGTTGTTAGGACACTATACCTTTAACTAACTGAAGCACAGAACTGTAACCTAGCAACAGCACCTTTTTGGTGCCAAAATCAGTATTTAAACCTTGTTTTTGTCAGAATCTGTTTGTCTGAAGAAGTCCCACTATTTAGTGGGACGAAAAGCGCTTCACAGTATTGGTTCAATAAAGCTTTTGGAGAAATCTTCTTTACTACTTGATTCATATGGATATTTTGTCGCATAGGACCTCTTTGTGGACATTAGCATCCAACATAACTGATTTTATCCTGGATTTTGTCTACAGCAGCCATTTGAGTGTGGAGAATTTACAAGTGTGGATTATACAAGAATTCCCTTGGCGTTCACAAGTACAGGGTAATTTTGTCTTCTGTTTTTTGTTTTCACTTGTTTGTTACTTTTTGCGTTTGTAGGTGCAGGCTATCTCTGGCAAATCATCGTGGCCTGTCGACCATGTCGTCCCAGGCAGACAAATACTGGATCCCCTTTGAATGATGCCAGAATCTTAGCCAATTGTTGAAGTCAATCATTTTGTCCTTGTATTGCGGTATAATTCTGGGCAAAGGTAGGATACTACTCAAGGCTAGGGTCTTACCTGCTAGGATTACAAGATCAGAGAGCTCCTCCATGTCTCTTTTCATGTAATCCAGGGAGGCACGTCTCAGGTCATTCACACCAACATGGACAATGACTGAGTCATATTTGTACTTGTTGTGGAGTTACTTGAGTGCGTGAGTTATGTGGCGGATCCTGGCACCCGACAGGCAGTTAACAGTAACCTTCTCCTTATATATTATGAAAATTAGAAGTAAGCAATTATTTACTGTATTTAGCTCTAATGGTGATATGTCCCTTCCTCAATTCATTTTGGACCAGATGTTTTTTGTCCTTTACAAAGTTAAAAATACCAATTCCATGGTCCTGGTAGTATCCCTTAATTTCTGTTGAGAGGTACTAAGTATCATCTTGCAACCCCCCACCATCAGCTCATCAATACAAATTTCTGCACAGGTTACATCCCTACTTTATGGAGTACAGCTGTTGTGGTGTCCTCCCATAAAGGTGGCCCCAATACTGACCCTGAAAATTGCAGAACTATTATTCTTGCTAGCATTATTTTAGCTATGCAATATATTATAATAGAAATAATAAATAATGACATAAGTGACCTTATATCCATGTATACACACTAGTGTGGCTTTGAAATGCCTGCTCAGCCTCAATTTTAAAATGGTTACTGAGGCCATTCATTTGGCACACATAGCCCACGCTGCCTTCCTTGATGTTGGTAAGGCCTTTGCCAATTTATCCTAAACTGGGATTATTGACAAACTCTCCGAAGCTAACATTAATCCATATATGGTTTACTGGATTGGGAATTGACTGTCTTGCAGAAGCCATACCATTAAGGTCAGGAGGTGTTTGCTCTAGACACAAAAGCATCACCAGCAATGCCCATTGTTGATCTGTCCTGAGCCCCTTCTTCTTTCATATATACTTTTCTGGTATGAATGCTGACATCAGCAGACTGTGGTTAACCAAGTTTGCTGATGATTATATTCTGGACACAGAAATCATTCTGCATTCTGCTGCTAAATTCACCTGGAAGGGCCAGACCAAGCAAATCCTTGGTGTGTTAATTACAGCCTGACTCTCAATGCCAAGATATGCAATATAGTTTCCCTTCTTTGGTAAAGCCAACATTATTTATTCTTCCAATGTACATAATGATGTGCTTCCTTAGATCACTTTTGCAGTATTTCAAACTGTTTGGTAATCTCACCAAATAACAAAGACAGTCAGATGGGGAACAAAAGCTAAAACTTTCTATGAAGTCATATATCTGATGTATGACTTAAGCCCATGGGTGTAAAAGTTCATAAGAGGATGTATGAGCACAAATCCTCAGATTATCTTGCCACCAGTCCGAGCAGATATCTCACAACTATTGGTCTGTTCTACATGTGGATCTTGGTATCATTGGCCTTCAGTGGTTCAGGTTAGTGCCCCCACTGGGGAACCTTCCTTTCTTATTTTCATTTGTATTGCTGTTTGTGGCTCTGATAGCTGTCAGCTTGAAGGGGAAAGAGTGATTGTGGTAGGCAGGTTCCCTACAAGGATCTCCAGTCCCAGTGACTTTTTTGGTTACGGACAGAATATGATTGTAAAAATTGTTTGGTCTGTCAGTCTTTTGTTCCTAAGACCTTAAGAACTCAACTTTTATCACTCAATTCCTATTTGAAACTTCAGCATTTAAATTGTCTCACACAAGTTAAAGTGGTGGACCCCTCTACCTCTGATGCCCTGCCATTTCATAAAAAAACATTTATGAAGCCTAGGCCTCAAAACACTGCAGCTCAGTCAGACTGAAATGTACCCACTAAGGCCTTAAAACCCAGAGTATGCATGCAACCTGCTTAGTCTCTCACTGCCTCAGCCCAGATAGAGGCCAGAATAGCATCTTTACTTTGCATCTCCAAAACAAATGATGTTAACAATGATGATGATGAGAAGGTGGAACTCTTCAAAATTATTTCAGAAGGACCTAAAGGCCTATCTGAGATACTCATTAGTGAGGAAATCCCAGGATCAATCATCAAGGTTTGGCAGGGTGTCAGAAGGTCAGAATTTAATCAAAATGGACATCATACGCTGGAAAAAGAAATGGAAAACTAAGAATGTTTCTACTCCCCAGATATCCAAAGAAACGTAGTGAATGGTCTTCTCTCAGGGTCTATTTGATGCCATTATGGTACTCAGGCCTCCATTCTTTACAGGGCCTTATCTGACTTTAGCCTCTTCTTCCACCCCTCAAAAGAGAACATTACAAAATTCTTCTGAAGATGATAGAAGTTGAATCAGACCCAGATGAGTACTCCTTGCCCTATTCATCCTGGATCCATTCACTGTTCCATGTGGCCTCAGATGAAGAGGATTACCTTTCACTTGATTCCCCAGTGGAGGTAATTTCATTTGGTAAAACTATGGTTAATACAATGAAGCATTTTGAATGGGAATAAAACAAATTTCTGATATCCAACAGAGGTACTCTAGCCTTTTGGAAATGGACACCCCTCCTCCTGTACCAGTGCCACCTGTTCTGGAGGCTTTCCTTGATGCATTTGCATCCACTTCCACTGCACCTGACTTTAAGCCACCAGCTCCTAAAAGGTCCAACACATTCTAAAAGACCCATTAGCAGTTGAAATTCCTGTTCACAAATCCTTTGGCAGACCCATCTGTGATTTCCTTGCCCATGGACATGCCCTCTAAATTGGTTCCAACTGCCAAAGTTCTTGTATCTGACAAATACAATAGGCAATGGACAGATTGGAAAAAAAGGTTTATAGAACTTCCACTCTGACTTTTAGAGCTCTAAATTGCCAGACCCAGATTCCTTAATACTTATTCTCTGTTTTGAGCAATTTAAATAAAACATTGTCCTCCGTTAAGGGAATGGGCAGTAAGCAATTGTCCTCCGTTAAGGGAATGGGCAGTAAACAACAAGTCTTATCCATTGCAGCTCAGGATTCCTAAGTAGCTAGGCACAGCATAAAATATAATTTTGCTGTAATACAAGCTTCATCCAGGTCAGCTGTTGCAAGCTCTGTGATCTGAAAGTATGCGTGGTTACATTCTCAGCTGTTGCCTGAGGATATTAAAACAAAACTCTTAAACTCCCTTTAAGACAGGGATTTTTTGTTTGTTCCAGAAGCTGACAATCATTTCAAGTATCTATAAGAAGGTAAAATTATGATGGACTGCAGATGGATCATCATTACTTTGGTGTTAAGATGCCAAAGGAATTACCTTGCCAAATCCACTTATTTTGCTCTCAGGTAATCTAGTCCTTCTTGTAAGGTCAGGAAAATGCCCAAGAAAAGACTCCAGAATAAAGCAGACAGGGGTTCTAAATCTACCTAGATAAGTCTGCATGACTACCCCTATGCCCCCTTCACCACCCTCTGTTCACCTCTACCCCTGTCCTAAAGACTCTCTTCATCTCTAAAAAAATGGCTACTGATCACCACAGCCAAGTGGGTTCTTTCAATTATTCATGATGGATACAGAATGACTTGGAAAGGAATTCTTCCATTTATTGACATCCATCGTCCTCCTCACAAACAGATAAGGTTGCTCTATCCCATCATCCAAACTTTACTTGAGCAAGATACAATAGAGCCAGTTCCTCCACAATATGTTGGAAAATGTTCTATTCTGAATTGTTCCTTGTGACAAGAAAAAAAAGACTGGAGACCAGTTCTGGACCTCTCCATATTCAACAATTGTATCCATGTCCCATCTTTCAAAATCTTGTCACTACAGACCCTGTTACCTCTCATTCTGTCTCAAGCCTTCACAGTGTGTCTTGACTTAAAAGATGCCTATTCTCACATCCCATTCCACCCTGCTTTCAAGAACTTTTTAGGTTTTCTGCTGGGATATCACATTTTCAGTTCTTTGCTTTACACTTTGGGATTTTTACAGCCTGCAAAGTCTTCACAAAGGGTCTAAACCATCATAGTTTTCTATAGGACTCAGGGAATCTAGATATTCCCTTAACTGGATGACCTGGATGGCATCTCAGTGTCATCTTGTTCCTTCTTCAAGGCATGGGGTT
>NC_056743.1:1632472938-1632548810 GCF_019279795.1 Protopterus annectens | reverse complement strand
TTCTTTCTAACCTCCTCCTCTCTCCCTTTCATAAATTATACTGTGCTTAACTGTTTTACACCCCTGAAAATTCTACCCACGAAACACATCCCTTTTGAGCTCCACTTTCCAAAGTTTATGCTGTGCAGAGCTACCATTCCTTGAAAATTAAATTATGTATGTGCCATTTTTTGGTAATAAACTTAAGCTGTAACTTTTCAGGCCTTGGGCTCTGCTGCACACTGCCAGGCTGCATTAGAACTTAGCAGCCCTACTTGTGATACTATATCTCCTGCCCAGCTTTGACCCCTTATATTTCTAACCTTTCTACACTCTTAAGCACCTATATTACTTATAGTTTTCTTCCTCTTGCTCATCCACTCCTCATATATAGTTTCACCAACCCTTGTCTCTCCTTTCTTTTATCCTGTAACTCCTAGCTTTGCATATTTACCTCTCCTTTCTCCTACTTGCTAATAGTTCTATTCCCCTCCACTGCCGACTGAAGTTACAAGCTGGGTTTTAATAACTATCCTGACTACTATTCACACTATATAGCTTACAATTTATTTTTAAAAGTTACTGATTGTTTCTGGTGTGTCTTTTTCCTAGGGGTAGGTTTAACCTGCTCAGTTCACACTCAATTCACTCGGGCTCACTCTGCTCCCTTACCCTACCCCCATTCCTACCCACCCCCACTTTCCCGAGACTTATACTGTTACCAACTTTGCATAGCCCCACCCACTACCCAATCACACAGTTCCACACCCAATCTAAACTCCCTCCCTCCCACCTACCACCTCTCCCCATACTATCACCTACCCACGTACTAATCTTCAGCAGCTCACATCTGATTTTCACTCTCTTTCATACTGCCTTTCCCCTCTCTTCATCTTCCTTTTTCTCCTCACAAACTAAAACCTAACTAACACAAACACCCTCTGTCTGTCTTTCACTCTTACAACTTCTTCTCCTCATAACTCTCATCCCAAACATGTCTCATCCCAAACATGTGTAGCAGATCTCAAGGACTTATTTGATAGCCTACCCTGTCTCTATATTTGTAAATAGGTCAGTCCAAGAATCTACTGTCCGTGACATCTGGAAGTATTTCTACATCATATCATTACACAAAGAAGGTAACTCCACCAATCCATCAAATTATAGACCCATAGCCATTCCCTTGCCATTCTCTAAAATTCTAGAAAAATGGATACACAATCAGCTTCTTAACTATTTAATTGACAAAAGCCTTCTGACCCCTACTTAGCATGGCTTTAGGCCAAAGTATAGGATATCCACCACCCTTCTGTCTTTCACACATACTGTCGCAGAGGCCAAAGGCAAAAAGTTACTGGTATTATGTTTTTTCCTTGACCTCTCAAAAGCTTTTGACACCATCTCACACTCTAAACTACTAACTAAACTAGCTGATCTCAACTTCTCCTCATCCTCTGCTATTCTCTGGTTCTCCACTTACCTTTCCAACAGGGTACAGTCAGTGAGATGGCTTTCTATCTGCTCCCCCTTCTTACCCATCCAGACTGGCATTCCCCAGGGCTCCATTCTGGGACATCTTCTTTTCAACATCTTCACAAACAACCTCCACTCTTCCTGTATCACGTCCACAAACAACCTCCACTCTTCCTGTATCACGTCCTCCTTTATACAATACGCAGATGACTATGACATCTCTCACCTCTACTCTATGACTCAAACATATTTCACAACATTGAACACTGTCTAACTGATAACCGGCTCATTCTGAACCCCCACCCCCAAAAACAAACTCCTCCTTTTCTTCCTTAAAGCTCTCTCCCACCATAAAAAACACATTTTCCATCTCATCATATGACAATACCATTATCAAAGCTAATTCTCACACTTAGCTTCTGGGTATTATAATTGATGACCAATTAAAATTTGACCTCCTTATACAACACTCTGTTAAAAAGACAAGTAAAAAAATGGGTCTACTCTATAGAAACAAAAAAGTCCTTTCCTCTAACTCCAAACCCTCTCTGGCACAAGCTTTCCTCCTACCATGTCTTTTGTACTCCTCTCCTATACTCACATTTCTACAGTCTACCTTCATAACCAAACTGGAACAAACTTATAACAACATATCTCAATTTCCCAGCAATCAACCATACAAATCCCATCACTGCCTTGCCTTAAAACAGCTTCAATGGCTTGAGTTCCCTCACCTTCTTCTTTCTCATCTATAGCTCACTCATACCTTACTAAACAAACCCTCAACCTGTACTTCTCTCTCTCCTCTCTCACATACCTCTACACCCCCTCTCAAACTCTACGCAGCTCTGATCAACACCTTCGTAGTATTTATAAAACCAACAAAAACATTGGTAAACTTCTCTATAAAAGCATAGTTTCCCAAGCCTGGAACAAATAGTGTCCCAATCCTGGAACAATCTCTCATCAAATATTCATAACATCAATTGTACAACCCACTTCAGAACTGAACTTAAAAACTACCTTCTTAATTCTAGCTCCTGCACATGCAAGGACCTTACTTAACCCCCCCCCCCCCCACACACACACACCTCTCTATACCTCTCATTACTCTAAACCTTTCAGCCTTCTACTACTTATACTTTCTGTTAATAGCAACACTATTGTGTATTTATTATCAAACTAGCTCTTTTTTCCCTACTATCATGACATACTGATTTTTTTCTCTAACTTTTCATCTGTTGTTCACTCAGCATTTTATTTCTATACATACTTTTCATGTAACCTTTGTTGCTGTAAATATGTAGAATGATATAACTATGCAATTTTCTTGCTTTTTGAATGTATGATATAACTATGTAATATTCTTGTTTTTTGAATATATGCATGTTAATGTCTTGTTGTTTTTTTCTGGAGCTTTTCTCCCCAGGTCTCCACTGAAAGTGGACCTTTGGCTCAGCTGGACTGACCTGGTTAACACATGACAAATAAATAATAAGGCTTTTAATCTATCAGGGAAAATTGTGGTACTAAGGCCTTAGAATGTTTTATTGAGGAACCATTGAGGTCTCAAAAGTTGGTTTAGGTGTCTACAAAAGTACATGACAAAGGGGGTGCTGTATCCAGTGATGGGCTTAATAAAAGAGGAGTAAAGTGAGACTATGATATCTTTGGCCTTCAAGGAGATACCCAGAAATTATGTAAGAAAATAAGATTTTCTAATCAACACAGAGAAACAAGTGCTGAGGGACATTCTATTACCAAAAATGTTCCCATGTATCTGCTATATTACATAGAAAATACAATTGTGTAAGAACTTACCATAACAGTAGCTGTCCTACTGATCACAGGGACAGTATTCCAAACTGTTGGTTTATCTTGCCAAATAACCAAACCATCCAGCTGGGCTACCAAAACTAAAACTTTCCATAGCGCTACATGTTATAATGACCTAAGCTTGTAGGTATACAAGTACATACATGGAAATATGAGAGTAAATCCTCAGACATTCTCTAAGCCAGAAAGCTAGTAGATGTTTGAGAACAAAAACGTCTGTCAGCTAAGAGGGGAGATGGATAAAAGGATAATGATCCCACTCAGTAAATGAAGGAAGCAGAAGAAAGCACGCAGGTAGAAGGTAGGGTGTGAAGGGATACTGTAGCTGTCAGCAGTAGGACATTTGCTCTTAAGGTAAGTTCTTACATAACTGTGGTATGTCCTTCCTTAGATCACTGTTGTAGTATTCTAAACTGTTGGGTGATTCCCAAAGATTATGGGGATTGAGGCATAGGAGAGCTGTTGAGTAGTCCCAGATGGGACTGACCTGGCAAAGTCTGTTCTGGATTTAGAAAAGACATCCACTCTTTAAGGTTTGGTAAAGGTGTGTACTGAAAACCAACTAACTGATTCTGCAATGGTCCAAGAGTCAGTCCACTTGTATAAGTTCCCAGATGAGGATACTGCTCTGGTAGAGTGTGCTTTTGCTGGAAAGGATAAGCATTTAGCATGTTAACTGGAGCAAAAGGTAATGGATTTGGATATCCAGTCAACAAAAGTTTGCTTAGAAACTGGGTTACTTAGTTTTGAATCCTGGAAGGAGACAAAGACATGGTCCATTTGAAAATGCTTTTAGTATTATCCAGGTAAAATATGAGTTGTCTACGGACATCAAGGAAATGGAAATTTCTTTCTCAACTGATTTGTGGGCTACGAAAGAAGGTAGTCATGTTAATGGACTGCTTAGCAGACAGTTCATTCTCAACCTAAGGCATAAGGACCTGTAGTTCTGAGACTCATCTGGCAGATGTGAGAGCTACAATAAGTATATTTTCCAAGTACATAATCTGAGAGCAGCATAGGCTACTGGTTTAAAGGTACAGAGTCTAAACTTTTGTAACACAGAGTTGAGGACTTAAGCTGGAGGGATATCTTTCCTTACTGGGTTCAGGTGTAGTATACCCTTTAAGAACTGTTTTAAATCTAGTCTAGCCAGAAGAGGAGGATCCAGAGGTAGAGAAGCCATTATAACTGAAATGTGTGCCATCATAGATAAGTATGCTTGTCCTGATTTCAGGGTCTATATCACCATATCGATTGGTGATAATGCCGAACGCTGAAAATATCGAAAGTTCACGAGAACGAACTTGTGTTTTTGGGGTTGCGGTACAGTGAGGATTGGGATATTTGCCCTTTCCTTACTGTAGTGCGACATTAGAGTTGGAATATATATTTAGCCGGGGGTGTGGGGGGTGCAGCCAACCACAATAACAAGTTCATTTTTGTGAACTTTCAATATTTTCAGTATTCGGCATTATCACCATTCGATATGGTGATATAGACCCTGATTTCAGCAGCTGATACAAACAAGAGAGGACCAGTGGGATGTTAGCCTGAACTGCATCCTGTTCTTTAGCCAGACCCATATAGAAATTATTTTCCATTTTGGTATGCAAGATTTCCCAGTAGTAGGTTTTCTTGCCCCTTGGATAACCTGGAGCACATCTTCAGAGAACTCTTGTCTAAAAGGAATCAGAATTCTATCATCTATATTGTAAGGTTAAGGGATGACAGGTTGGTATGAAGAAATGAGTGCTTCTGCTGTGTGGGCAAGTCCAGTATGCAGGGAGGTTTCTGCTGACTGCCCCTGGTTAGGCAGAATAGAAAAGGGAATCAGTGCTGCTTTGGCCAGAAGAAAGTCATTAGTAGGATCTTTAGGCATTCATTTTGCATCATTAGAAAGACCTTGGGAAGAAAAGAAAGTGGAAGAAAAGCAAATAGATACCTCCCTTTCAAAGGAAGGACACTGCATCCATTTTTCAATCTTGAGGACAGTATGTCCTGCTGCAAAAGAATGGGTGATGTTTATCGTCAATTAAGGCAAATAAATCTATCTGTGGCAGCCCCAGTTGTGGACTAAGTTTAAGAAGATCCCCCTGTCTAGCATCCATTCTTGGAGGTCTTTCCTTGATCTGCTTAGCGATTCTGCTAAGTCATTGTCCTGTGAGGGAGTGTAAACCAGGTCTATATTATATGCCCAAAGATTTCTAACTTCGAACATCATATGATCGATACCATATGGTCGAAGTTAGAAAATGAACATACATTAAAAAAAAAAAAAAAGAAACTAACGGTTGTAGGCAGGGGGGCAAGCCCCCATGCACCCCACCTCCCCTCTTTAAATATACCAACTCCGAGACTGCACTATAATGGGTTTACCAAACTGCAGTGCAATGTCGGAGTTGGTATATTTAAAGAGCGGGGTGTGTGTGGGGCTTGCCCCCCTGGTTTAACCCATTTCTGTCATTTTTTATTTTTTATTTTATTTTTTTTTACATGTTCGAAGTTTTCTAACTTTGACCATATGGTGTCGATCATATGGTGTTCGAATTTAGAAATCTTCCGACATATAATATAGATGCGTGTAAACCTATCTGACAGGGAGGTTTGCTTTTGTGTCCTACTCCCAAACCAAAACATCCAGTAGGTGCAGTTGGTAAGACCTGGTGCCCCCTCCTTGTTTATCTACCTCACAATGGTAATATTGTCTATGAACACTATTAAAGGACCTAGTTTTCAGTAATGGAATAAAGTCTGCAGAGCCTGCAGTAGTGACCATATCTCTTTTAGATTGATGTAATTTGAGCTTATATTTTTTTACCATGAGAAGCATGGTTCCTCCCTAACCCATTTCAAGTACAACTTGGACAATTGGATGGGAAACTGGAAATTCATCCCTTGTTTGGAACCTTTGTCTGTAATGGACATACGTAATCTGTAAATGATTCATCTCCTGGGCCCATGCTTACATTTATCAAGGGTATCAGAACTTGTCAGAGATTCGAAATGCATGGCTAGACTTAAAAAGGCCCTTGTGGTTGTTAGCCTAGTAAACACCTATGAACCACTACCCCTGATTGCATGTCCAGGCTCCCCATACACTGCTTCATGCATCTGTATATAGTTCCTGCCTTGGTATCTGCAATCTGAAGTGTAGACCTTGATTGAGCTTTCTTTGTGTAATCCACCATAACATTTCCTTCTTTAGATGTGGTATGAGATGGAGGTATGCATCCACAGAATGTGAATGTTGGGACCAGATGGACTTCAGGTACCTGGATCTTCCTAATGTGGATCTGGCAAAGGGGATCATGGGAATGGTAGCTGCCATAACTCCCAGAGCTGTATGGAACTCCCTTGTTGTACTGTAAAAGACTGAAGAGAAAGAAAAGAAAGAAAGTAACCGGTTAGGTTTTTCACTTTGTTTGGTGGCAGGAAAGCCTGCACGAGCTTGGTGTTCAGTCTACAGCTCATGAAATACAAGTCTTGGGTTAGTAACATTGCAGATCGCTTGAGGTTAATGGTAAACCCCATGCCTTGAAGAAGGAACAAGATGACACTGAGATGCCATCCAGGTCATCCAGTTAAGGGAATATCTAGATTCCCTGAGTCCTATAGAAAACTATGATGGTTTAGACCCTTTGTGAAGACTTTGCAGGCTGTAAAAATCCCAAAGTGTAAAGCAAAGAACTGAAAATGTGATATCCCAACAGAAAACCTAAAAAATTTCTTGAAAGCAGGGTGGAATGGGATGTGAGAATAGGCATCTTTTAAGTCAAGACACACTGTGAAGGCTTGAGACAGAATGAGAGGTAACAGGGTCTGTAGTGACAAGATTTTGAAAGATGAGACATGGATACAATTGTTGAATATGGAGAGGTCCAGAACTGGTCTCCAATCTTTTTTTTCTTGTCACAAGGAACAATTCAGAATAGAACATTTTCCAACATATTGTGGAGGAACTGGCCCTATTGTATCTTGCTCAAGTAAAGTTTGGATGATGGGATAGAGCAACCTTATCTGTTTGTGAGGAGGAGGATGGATGTCAATAAATGGAAGAATTCCTTTCCAAGTCATTCTGTATCCATCATGAATAATTGAAAGAACCCACTTGGCTGTGGTGATCAGTAGCCATTTTTTTAGGGATGAAGAGAGTCTTTAGGACAGGGGTAGAGGTGAACAGAGGGTGGTGAAGGGGGCATAGGGGTAGTCACGCAGACTTATCTAGGTAGATTTAGGACCCCATCTGCTTTATCCTGGAGTCTTTTCTTGGGCATTTTCCTGACCTTACAAGAAGGACTAGATTACCTGAGAGCAAAAGAAGTGGATTTGGCAAGGTAATTCCTTTGGCGTCTTAACACCAAAGTAATGATGATCCATCTGCAGTCCATCATAATTTTACCTTCTTCTTATAGATACTTGAAATGATTGGCAGCTTCAGGAATAAACAAAAAATCCCTGTCTTAAAGGGAGTTTAAGAGTTTTGTTTTAATATCCTCAGGCAGCAGCTGAGAATGTAACCACGCATACTTCCAGATCACAGAGCTTGCAACAGCTGACCTGGATGAAGCTTCGATTACAGCAAAATTATATTTTATGCTGTGCCTAGCTACTTAGGAATCCTGAGCTGCAATGGATAAGACCTGTTGCTTACTGCCCATTCCCTTAGCGGAGGACAATTGCTTACTGCCCATTCCCTTAACGGAGGACAATGTTTTATTTAAATTGCTCAAAACAGAGAATAAGTATTTAGGAATCTGGGTATGGCAATTTAGAGCTCTAAAAGTCAGAGTGGAAGTTCTATAAATCTTTTTTTCCAATCTGTCCATTGCCTATTGTATTTGTCAGATACAAGAACTTTGGCAATTGGAACCAATTTAGAGGGCATGTCCATGGGCAAGGAAATCACAGATGGGTCTGCCAAAGGATTTGTGAACAGGAATTTCAACTGCTAATGGGTCTTTTAGAATGTGTTGGACCTTTTAGGAGCTGGTGGCTTAAAGTCAGATGCAGTGGAAGTGGATGAAAAGGCATCAAGGAAAGCCTCCAGAACAGGTAGCACAGGTGCAGGAGGAGGGGAGTCCACTTCCAAAAGCCTATAGTACATCTGCTGGACATCAGAAATTTGTTTTTATTCCCATTCAAAATGCTTCATTGTATTAACAATAGTTTCACCAAATGAAATTACCTCCACTGGGGAATCAAATGAAAGGTAATCTTCTTCATCTGAGGCCACATGGAACAGTGAATGGATCCAGGATGAATAGGGCAAGGAGTACTCATCTGGGTCTGATTTAACTTCTATCATCTTCAGAAGAATTTTGTAATGTTCTCTTTTGAGGGGTGGAAGAAGAGGCTAAAGTCAGATAAGGCCCTGTAAAGAATGGAGGCCTGAGTACCATAATGGCATCAAATAGACCCTGAGAGAAGTCCATTCACTACGTTTCTTTGGATATCTGGGGAGTAGAAACATTCTTAGTTTTCCATTTCTTTTTCCAGCATATGATGTCCATTTTGATTAGATTCTGACCCTCTGACACCCTGCCAAACCTTGATGATTGATCCTGGGATTTCCTCTCTAATGAGTATCTCAGGTAGGCCTTTAAGTCCTTCGGAAATAATTTTGAAGAGTTCCACCTTCTCATCATCATCATCGTTAACTTCATTTGTTTTGGAGATGCAAAGTAAAGATGCTATTCTGGCCTCTGTCTGGGCTGAGGCAGCGAGAGACTAAGCAGGTTACAGGCATACTCTGGGTTTTAAGGCCTTAGTGGGTATATTTCAGTCTGACTGAGCTGCAGTGTTTTGAGGCCTAGGCTTCATAAATGTTTTTTTATGAAATGGCAGGACATCAGAGGTAGAGGGGTCCACCACTTTAACTTGTGTGAGACAATTTAAATGATGAATTTTCAAATAGGAATTGAGTGACAAAAGGTGAGTTCTTAAGGTCTTAGTAACAAAAGACTGACAGACCATACCATTTTTATAATCATGCGTTGTCCCTAACCAGAAAAGTCACTGGAAATTGAGATCCTTGTAGGGAACCTGCCTACCACAGTCACTCTTTCCCCTTCAAGCTGACAGCTATCAGAGCCACAAAAAGCAATACAAATGAAAATAAGAAAGGAAGGTTCCCCAGTGGGGGCACTTACCTGAACCACTGAAGGCAAATGATACAAAGAACCACATGTGGAACAGACCAATAGTTGTGAGATATCTGCTCGGACTGGTGGCAAGATAATCTGAGGATTTGTGCTCAAACATCCTCTTATGAACATTTACGCCCATGGGCTTAAGTCATACATCAGATATATGACTTCATAGAAAGTTTTAGCTTTTGTTCCCCATCTGACTGTCTTTGTTATTTGGTGAGATTACCAAACAGTTTGAAATACTGCAAAAGTGATCTAAGGAAGCACATCATTATGTACATTGGAAGAATAAGTAATGTTGGCTTCACCAAAGAAGGGAAACTATATTGCATATCTTGGCGTTGAGAGTCAGGCTGTAATTAACACACCAAGGATTTGCTTGGTCTGGCCCTTCCAGGTGAATTTAGCAGCAGAATGCAAAATGATTTCTGTGTCCAGAATATAATCATCAGCAAACTTGGTTAGCCACAGTCTGCTGATGTCAGCATTCATACCAGAAAAGTATATATGAAAGAAGAAGGGGCTCAGGACAGATCAACAATGGGCATTGCTGGTGATGCTTTTGTGTCTAGAGCAAACACCTCCTGACCTTAATAGTATGGCTTCTGCAAGACAGTCAATTCCCAATCCAGTAAACCATATATGGATTAATGTTAGCTTCGGAGAGTTTGTCAATAATCCCAGTTTAGGATAAATTGGCAAAGGCCTTATCAACATCAAGGAAGGGCTATGTGTGCCAAATGAATGGCCCCAGTAACCATTTTAAAATTGAGGCTGAGCAGACATTTCAAAGCCACACTAGTGTGTATACAGGGATATAAGGTCACTTATGTCATTATTTATTATTTCAATTATAATATATTGCATAGCTAAAATAATGCTAGCGAGAATAATAGTTCTGCAATTTTCAGGGTCAGTATTGGGGCCACCTTTATGGAAGGACACCACAACAGCTGTACTCCATAAAGTAGGGATGTAACCTGTGCAGAAATTTGTGTTGATGAGCTGATGGTGGGGGGTAGCAAGATGAGACTTAGTACCTCTCAACAGAAATTAAGGGATACTACCAGGACCATGGAATTGGTATTTTTAACTTTGTAAAGGACAAAAAATATCTGGTCCAAAATGAATTGAGGAAGAGACATATCACCATTAGAGCTAAATACAGTAAATAATTGCTTACTTCTAATTTTCATAATATATAAGGAGAAGGTTACTGTTAGCTACCTGTCAGGTGCCAGGATCCGCTACATAACCCACGCACTCAAGTCACTCCACAACAAGTACAAATATGACTCAGTCATTGTCCATGTTGGTGTGAATGACCTGAGACGTACCTCCCTGGATTACATGAAAAGAGACATGGAGGAGCTCTCTGATCTTGTAATCCCGGCAGGTAAGACCCTAGCCTTGAGTAGTATCCTACCTTTGCCCAGAATTATACTGCAATACAAGGACAAAATGATTGACTTCAACAATTGGCTAAGATTCTGGTATCATTCAAAGGGGATCCAGTATTTGTCTGCCTGGGATGACATGGTCGACAGGCCACGATGATTTGCCAGAGATGGCCTGCACCTGTCGCCCCAGGGATTCCAGATACTGGCTAAGGCTCTTGCTGCTCCTATAGTGCCTTTTTTTAGGCAAAGCTCAAAAAACAAAACCACCAACATAACTGATACAAGCAAGCAAAAACCGAGGGTAATGTTACTCAATACTAGAAGTCTAAACCTCAAAATGCACTCACTCGAGGCACTCCTTAAAATGGAGAATATCGATATCTGTGCAGTGATTAAAACCTGGTTCAAGGCTCCCTTGAGCACCCCTGCATTACCAGGATATAACTCATACCATACCTTTCAGCCATCAAACCAGGACCGGAACACCAAGGGTGGAGGTGTGTCCATATTCATTAAGGACAAATACACTTCCAGGCTAGTTGCCCAACATAATTCATCCAAAATTATCCAAGTGCAACTAACTCTGGGCAAAACTGAAATCTATATTGTAGCTTGCTACTGATCCCCAACCATGCCCCAGGATTTCCACTCCTCTTTTCTTGATATAATAGAGAATATCAGGGTCCAACCTAACACCCTAATATTGGGAGATTTCAACTACCCCACCATTAACTGGGAAAACTACTCTTGTACCAACTCCTTTCCTCAACGATTCCTAGAATTCATAAACTACAATGCCCTGGATCAACTTATCCACACCCTTACCAGGGACAATCATATCCTAGACCTAGTAATTACCAACATGAGTGATAGGTGCTCCACACCTGAAGTCAACTCCTTGTTGGTCAGATTCGACCATAAACTAATCACTCTAGATATCCACATCCCGTCTCCACCCCCCACTAAGGAAACCACTGTAAAACCTTCTCCAAAGCCAACTTCATGCTTAAGGCAGAAGTGGCCAATTTCACAACACCCATGCAGATGGACAATACAGTTACCACTGCCGAATGTTATACAAATGCACTCTATAAGCACCTACACCGGTGCATGGATCATGCTATCCCTATTAGAACCAAGATGCAGTCTTCTAAAAAAAAAGGAAACCAATCTGGTGGTGCCCTGCTATAAACAAACTCTACAACAGAAGGAAGAAACTGTTGCAAAAGAGAGTAAAATCCCACAAGTGGAGGAGCTCCCTGGTCAGCCTCAGCAAGAAGCTGAGATCCCCTCATAAAATCCTTCAAAGCGAACTATGAAAACAAGATTGACACTGACTCTAAGGACAACAACAAAGCATTCTACAGCTATGTCAAGAATCTCAATGGCAACACCCAGATCTGTTCTGAGTTACAGCACGATGGCACAAAATTCACGGAACCAACTGATATCGCCAACATCCTGGTTGATAGGTTAAGTGCCAACTTTAAGCACCCCTCACTTCCTAAAGGGCCCATATCCATACCAAAAGAATGCAGTGTCCCTGCAATCACAACCGAACAGGTGAAAATTGCGCTATCGAAAGCCAAGAGCACAGCGTCCATGGGACCGGACAATATCCCTGGCTGCGTTCTACATGAACTTCAGAACTAACTAGCTCCCCACCTAAGCACCATGTTCAATCATAGTCTCTCAACAGGCTTTGTACCCACTGAAAGGCGCATGGCAACAGTTGTACCACTCCACAAAGGGGGAGCCACCATGGACCCTGGCAACAATCGCCCTATTAGTCTGACGAGCCTGGTCTACAAGGCCATGGAGCGTATTATCATGGAACTCATAAACAATGATACTGGTAACCTCCAAACTCTGGACCCCACCCATTTCAGATTTGTGAAGGGCAGATCATGTCTTCTGAACCTGATCGACTTCTTTGAAACAGTCACCAAAGCCATGGACAAGGGTAAGGCAGTCCACACAGCCTATCTCAACCTCGCCAAGGCTTTCAACACCATCCTCCATTCTGGTATCATAGATAAACTCACCAAGCTAGGTATAAATCCATATGCCACAAGATGGGTTACCAACTGGCTCTCTGACAGAACCCACACTGTAAAAACTGTGGCCTTCAAATCTGACTCCAAATCTGTGACAAGTGGAGTACAGCAGGGTTCAGTCTTGGGTCCCCTCCTGTTTGGGATCTACTTCTCTGAAGTACAGGTAAACACAGAGGGCCTCTGGCTGACAAAGTTCACAGATGACTGCAAACTGGTTGCCATAGTTGAGTCCCCAAATAACATTGACATCCTGCAAAAGGGCCTCACTGAGAATGACGCCTGGTGTCAAAGCCATGGCCTCAAGCTCAGTGCCAAAAAGTGCACTGTTATCCCCTTTGGTAAAATCCCTGTACCCATGGACTGCAACATAGGTGTCAGCCCACTTAATGCCAAAGGCATGATAAGAGACCTCGGGACTCTAGTGGACAGTAGCCTCTCCTTTGATAATGACTCTGCAGTACTCAGGAAATCCTTCTACGTGGCACACCTCATCATGAAAGGGTTCTCATTCAGGAAAAAAAGAGGTCATTGACCCCCTCTACTCAGCCCTCATTAGACCCATTGTAGAGTACAACAATCCATTTGGAATGTACCTTACAAGGCATCTGCAACAGCTGGAAAGGCCACAAAAATACCTCACAAAGAAGATTATGGGACTCAAACAGTTACCCTCCATTGACCGCCTCAAAAAACTCTGGCTTTACTCCATAGCATATTGCCTACTCTGAGGTGATCTCTGCCTAACATACAAAGCTATGTCAAACCCTAAGCTGTTGGACATGCTACCTCTAAAGAAATCCCAATCCCTCAGAGCCACACACTCTTGAGACCTAACCTTCATCACCACAATTTACAGAACATGCTGGTGGGATAGATTCCTGTCCCAGAGACTTTCCATACTCTGGAACAAGCTACCCGTCTATGTCAAGCAGAGTTCTTCACTAGCACTCTTCAAGAAAAATCTTGATGAGTGGATGGGTAATAAGAAATTCACCCCGGGAATCACTTTGGTGGCCCTGCTATAGAGGGGCACAGTTAAATAGCATCCATGGGTGGTGAAAGCCAGGGAATCTTTTTGGCTAGGCTTAAATAGGCCCTCGGGCCGATAGCCTAGTACCTACCTATGAACCTATAGCTGAAGAACACCTTATGGTTGTCTTTTGAATTAGTTGCAACTCTAGGTTTGTAGTTTGCCTTCTATTTCTTAATGGTAAGTTTGAAATAATTATTTTTAAGTTCATTTTATAATGATGAAGTGGGTATCTTTTAGAAACTGCAAAAAAAAAAACTATACACACACACATATATATATATATATATATATATATATATATATATATATATATATATATATATACATATATATAAATCTATCTATCTATCTATCTATATATATATATATATATATATATATATAAACATATATCTATATCTATCTATATATATATATATATATATATATATATATATATATATATATATATATATACATATGCATCAGGGAGTAATACTCAGGAGGATGCAATAGCCTCTAATACAAGGTTTGCTGGGGTGATATACTATTTGTGATTATCAATAAAATCAGTCAATAGTATGCAGATTTTGGAATTATTCCTGATTATTTGGGTGTTATTAGGGACTTCCACGGTGGTGCAGCAGTGGCGTTGTTGCCTCACAGCAAGAGGTGCTCCCATTCGATTCTCGGCTTGGGTTGGGAGTGCCTTCTGTGTGGAGTCTGCATGTCCTCCCCGTGGTCAAGTGGGTGTACGAAAGACATGCGTTGAATGGGCGTGCCTTCGTTGAAGGTTGGCCATCGGGCTGGCAACTCGACACCATAAAAACAACTGCCAATCATTAGCGGACCAGAGTTGCGCTGTGGCGACCCCTAACCGGGAAAAGCCAAAAGACAAGCAACAACGTTAGGGGATGTAAACTGCATGTCAAGGTGGAAGCTCACAAGATGATCAGATTTGACTAAGGAGTGGGAGTGGTAACAAGTGGGGAGTTACAACTGAGGAAAACATTTAAGGAAAAGAATAAGATGATTGACATATCTAGTAGATGGGAACAATTTGATCATGTATATTGTCATTTAAAAGTCCAGAAAATGCTGGGCATACTTGCTGTTGATAGCAGATGTTTACCAGTTTATATCTGCATAGGGAAGTCAGCCATAAGAAAGGAATTTATCTCAGTGGTTATCTTTTCTAACTGATTATGTTATTCCTTGTGTTCTAAAGGTGTAATAGATGTGGGTCTGTAATCTGATATAATATGATAATTAATTTTACTGAGTGCAGCCTTGAACCATTTCCAAGTCCATATTATTCAGAATGTGGTGAGATACAATTAATACATATAATCTTCTTCAGTTACCAATTGATGTGAACACTTGATAGCCATTTTACCATGGAAAACCAAGAGTGCTATCACTACTCTGGAATCAGGTTTCTGTTACTGCTCAAATGCTGATGTCTTCAATGCTAAGATAGACCTCAAGTTCAGAGATTTTACTGCAAAGAATCAAGGCATTCAACAGTGCTACTTTGATATTACCAGAATGGATATCTAATTAGTATAAGTCTGACGCACCTTGATATTACTACAGTGAATAACTAAGTATTATAAGTCTGACAAACCTTCATATTACTGGAGAGGCCAGAGGAGAGAGCCCTACTCGGGCTCTCGCTTCTGGCTCCAAACTCCTGGGTGTGACCCGCTCCGGGGATAGTGTCAGGTGAGTAGTTTGACTGCGGCAGTACACCTGTTAAAGAGTAATGCAGGTGTCCTAAGGCGAGCTCAGGGAGGACAGAAACCTCCCATAGAGCAGAAGGGCAAAAGCTCACTTGATCATGATTTTCAGTATGAATACAGACCGTGAAAGTGGGGTCTCATGATACTTCTGGAGAAAATAACTAAATAATATAAGTCCAGTATAAGTCCAGGACAGCAGTTAATACTATTGCCTCACAGCACCTGACTCTCCAGTTCAGTTTGAGTCCAAACCTCATTTACGAGACTCCACACTTTAAGCGTAGTATCCTTTTTATTGTTAAGCCTTATATGCATGACCTATTAACTGCTTATAATTAGCTTCTTGGTTTCTATAAGTATTATCCCCATCAGAGTTTGTTCTTTTTATTGGTCATGTTGCACTTGTTTGTTGAATTTAGTTAATTGTAAGATTTACATATTACTAACTGATTGCTTGTCAGGCAAGTTTATTTATCCAGAGTACAAATGTAACAATAAATAAACAAATAAATAAATGCATAGATACATTAAGTTGAGAGAAGTAAAAAAAAAATGGCAATTAGGGAATATCCAGAAGCTGAAATGGAAATGCACAGACTGGAGAAAAAAAAAATATTTCAAAGTGAAAAAAGTCAATACTACACTGAATATGATTAATCTCCACCTGGAAAATAGAATAAAGTCATGGGAACAGGGAATATACATACATATATATACACACATATACACACACACACACACACATATATATATATATATATATATATATATATATATATATATATATATATATATATATATTCACATAGATATAGATATATAGACAACATTAAGATGAGCAAGCATTTTCAAAAGAGTTAAAAAAAAATGAGAGGAAATCTATATCTGGAGACAATGGATGAGATTTTAGTATAATATTGTAGATGCAAGAAAACGGACTTCGAAAAAGGGGGACTGGAGGGATGGTGGAGAGAAAAACATCCAGACATAATTTAGCAATAATCCATGACTGAGTGTAGGTAATGCAGGATTTACCACTGACGAGCCTGGTCTGCAAAGCTATGGAGAGGATCATTATGGAACTCATAAACAAAGACATTGGGGACCTACAGATATTGGATCCTACCCAATTTGGCTTTGTCAAGGGCAGATCCTGCCTTCTGAACTTGGTCGACTTTTTTGAAACAGTCACTAAGGCCATTGATGAGGGTAAGGCAGTTCACACAGCCTACCTTGACCTTGCAAAAGCCTTTGACACAATACCCCACTCGGGCATCATAGACAAACTCACCGGCTTAAATGTAAACCCATATGTCACAAGATGGGTTGCAAACTGGCTCAAGGACAGAACCCACAGGGTCAGAGTTGCTGGAGCTATGTCAGACTCTAAGCCAGTCACAAGCGGTGTCCCACAGGGCTCAGTCCTGGGACTGTTGTTGTTCGGCATTTATTTTTCTGAGGTACAGGCAAACATAGGAGGATTGTGGCTGACAAAGTTCGCAGATGACTGCAAACTGGGCGCCATAATTGATACTCCAGCGGACACAAACATCCTTCAGAGAGGCCTCATAGAAATGGATAATTGGTGCCAGAGTCATGGCCTTAAGCTAAACGCCAAAAAATGTATAGTCATACCCTTTGGGAAAAACAAGGTACCGACAAATTACCACATAGGCGGTAATCCATTAAGTATGGAAGAGGTAATCAGGGACCTAGGGACCCAGGTTGACAGTAACCTCTCATTTGACACTCACATAGCCAAAGTGGTTAGGAAGACCTTCTATATAGCCCACCTTATCATGAAGGGTTTCACATCTAGATCAAGAGAGGTCATTGTGCCCCCGTACTCTTCTCTTATCAGGCCAATGATTGAGTACAATGCCCCATTTGGGATGTACCTCACCCGACACCTGCAGCAGTTGGAAAGACCCCAAAAGTTCCTCACCAAGAGGATAAAGGGTCTTAAACATATGTCATATGCTGCCTGACTGAAAAAACTCCAGCTCTATTCAGTCACATACCGCCTACTCAGAGGTGATCTGTGCCTGACGTACAAGGCCATGTCCAATCTTGAATTAATGGACATGCTCCACCTCAGAAAATCCAAATCCATCAGAGCCACGAGAACAAGTGACTTAAACCTCAACACAGAAATAAATAGAACGTGCTGGAGGGACAGATTCATAACCCAGAGGCTCCCTATACTCTGGAACAGAATCCCAGTCCATGCTAGGCAGAGCCCCTCACTGACTCTATTCAAGAGAAATCTCGACGAGTGGATGGGAGATCGTAGGTTTACCCCGGGGGTCATCTCTTTGTCACTACTAGACAGAGGCATAGTAAACTAAACCCTAAAAGGGCGTAGTATTCTCATCCTAAGGGGTGGTGTAGGCCACATACACTCTGGCTAGGCTTATAAATGCCCTAGGGCAGATAGCCTAGTACGAACCTATGAACCTATGAACCTATGGAGTGGTTTGATCACATGAGCAAAGCCAACCATGGCTAAATCCTGCATTACCCCTACACGAGTGGATTATTACTATTACACAATGACTTTATTTTTAAAAAATTCTCACCTTTTCTAAATGATGTCATTGTATAAATGTACTTTTATGCTCTTTTGTTATCATTTGTTAGTACTGGACATGTGTTAAACTTATGCATGCAAATGCCTGCACAGTACATTAAAGTTTGTGCTGTACTACCCCCCCCCCCGCCGCCCCACACCAAGATAATGAGAAGCTTGCTGCTGTGTCTTCTGTGCCTTTTTCATTTATAATCTGTGTGGCTGTGAGCTATTTGTTGGGGCAATCCCACTTCTCAGTAGAGAACCATACTTTTTTTATTCATTTGTTTTATGGGGGTGTTGTTTATCAACAGTTGTATGTGGGGTATTTAAAGAAGAGTAACCAAGAGTCTCCATGTCATTTTTTTGATTTTACAGGAGAATCTTTACAGCATTTTGAAAAATAAAAATCTCTTAAGATCTGTATTAAGCTCGGAGCTTGATCTGCTGGTTTGATTAACTTAAAGCTGTTCGGACACATGTCTAAATTGAAAGCTGGATTACAAAGACCACGCTGATTGCTTTGTCCAATCACCACAAGGAAATCAGCCCCAGCGAGACTTATTGCTTTGTCCAATCAGCATGCATGTTTTTGAATGGTGAATGTCCTTTATTGTATAGTAGAATTTAATTTCTTTAGGGATGGTAATCTATAATGAAGTATAACTGATGAGTTTTTGATGAGAATGAGTACTAGGGGGTCAAAAGGGGGGAGGATATTGTGATATTAAAGATAAGACAAGATGGCAAAAAGAGGAGTAAAAAAAGAATGGAATTGGGAGAGACGGAAATGGTAAATGAAGTAAAAAGTACACTGAACCATGTCATCTTGAAACATGTGTAAGGACAAACTAGAGTTCACTAGCAGGATGGTTTAAAACAACAGTAAGGAGTAACAGAACAGATGCTGTAGGATCAGGGAGGAACACCATGAAGGAATGGAACAACTATTGGAAGTTCAGATGGAAATGGGGAAGATAGGAAGACTGAAGGAAAACTCAAAGCAGGGGGTGAGTATATGAAAATGATAGATGAATAATGGAGGTTAAGTTGTTCAACATAGCTAGAAGACACAGAGGAGTAAAGGAAAGAAGGAATATGAGGTGGGCAGTCAGTTACTGTTTGTAAAGAGAAGATAGAGAGTTAATAGAATGGAAACATGTGAGCATTCATGAGAACTTTTTGTAATAAGGTAATGGAAGGGGAGATTGAGTGACAGGAAAAAAGGAGGTTAGGGTGGATTTTGTGGTGAGAGTGGACAAGGTATGAGAATAAGGAACAGTTATATGATATTTGAACAAAATGGTTCAAAAAACAACTGACTAGCTAAAAATGTAAGGTGGGTAGGTTAAACTGGTTAGATGGTAGATGGTCCCATTTGCCAAGGATGTCCTGTACATCTCTCCCTAAGCCTTTTGTATATTAGCTAAATCCTTGTCCATTCCCATAGTGCCAGTTTAGGCAATGTCAGTCTTTTAAAGCTTCCAACATATTTAAAACAATCCAGATAACATTAAGGGATTGCTGCTCAATGATAGGAGCTTTAACAAAAAAAAAAAAAAAAAAAAAAATCTACTCCCTACAAGTATTCCTTACCTTGGAAAATATTGATATAGGTATTGTTACAGAGACCTAGTTCAAAACCGTCAGCGCAGCATTTCAATGCCTATCACATATTCAGGTCCATCACATTACACAAAGGCACTAAATGCAGTGACGTATCCATATTCTGAAAACAACACTTCATCTCCAGAATAGTTGGACAATATAATGACCTAGAACTCTACCATGCTAACCCATTATCATATCATAGGTAATTATGAGACCCAGTCTATATCCCCCTCACCTCCAAGCTCCTACCTAACTAGTATGGAATCCCTTTTTATTAAGACTTGCACAATTCTCCTAGGGGTCTTCAACTACCCCCCCCCCCCAATAAACTGAGAAACATATACATCCTCAAACATGTATGTCCAGAGATTTTGCAAACTCCATCCACCAATTAGTCTGCACTCCAACGAGACATGATAAAATCCTAGATTTGGTCCTTACCAGTATAAGGCAGCTTTGCTCCCCACCAGTTATAATTTCTCCCCTAGTTAAATCAGATCACAAGTCAATCACATTTACCATAAGACTGAAGAACCTTCCAATACCTTGGTAGTCAGATATTATGCAAAGGGCTGTCTATTAAAACGGAGGGAAAACTTGGCTAAAATTCAAAAGCCCCTTCCAGTTTGTTGATCCCACTGCTTATGTGGAATCCTTCACTGCCAAATTGTATACACATGCAAATAGCTACATGGATGCAACTGTTCCTGTCAGAAATAAATGTTATGCCAAAATCAAAAATAACCCCCTGAAGTGAAATCCAAATATAAACAGGCTGCATTGTAAAAGAAAATACTTACAAAAAAATGTAGGCAGCCAGTTGAATGATAACCACAAAGCCTTCCTTAATTATGTTTAAAATGCCCAATACTTCGCAGTATGAATAGTAAATGCTATCAAATACTCAGACCCAGAGCATATAGGCAGTCTCCTAACAGACACATTTAGCTTAAACTTCACCCCCTCTCCCATTGATGATTCTGAGATCACAAACCTACAAAAAGACCCCCCACTCAACTCTCTCAAGAACAAGTTCTCAAGGCTTTATCTAAAGCCAAGAACACTAGATCTAAGAGACCAGATAACGTACAAGGCTGCCTGATGTTTAGGTTGAAACATGACTTGCCTAATTCCCTACAAAAAGAATATTCAGTACCAGCTTCAAAGTAGGCTTTGTGCTGGCTGGGAAGAGGAAAGCAACAGTCATTTCCTTGCATAAAGGTGGGGCTTCAATTGGCCCAAGTAATTATATACCCATAAGCCCGACCAATCAAATTTGTAAGTCTATGTTTAGGGTCATTGTGGAATTGATATAGGTAACCTACAGACTCTTGACCCAGCCCCATCTAGAGTCATCAAAGGCAGGTTCTGCCTACTTAACCTGGTCAATTTCTTTGAAAAAGTTAGTTAATCAATGGAAGTGAGTAAAACAGTGCCCACTGCAAATCTAGACCTCACAAAGGTATTTAATATAATCCCACACTTGGCAATCATAGATAAACGGTCTCAGTTAAACATGAATCCCTATGCATCTCACTGGAGAGCCAATCAGCTCACAAATGTAACCTAGGAAATTAGGAAAGGCAGCTCTACCTCCTCCAAAAGACCAGCAACTAGTGGTGCACCCCAAGGTTCAGTCCTTGGGCCACTCCCCTTTGGTATTTAGTCGTTATAGCTTCATAGTGTTATAGATTGTTACTAGGCTAAGGCCCTGGGGTGGGGGTGGGGGGGGTGCTTTCTAAGCCTAGACAAGTTTTTTCAAAAGAATAATGTCATTCTATATCCAGTCAGGACATGAAGGGCCAGGCATTTATAAGCTACCTCTATCCATAATGGACACGGATGCTAGGCCCAGTGTAAATTTCCTATTCACCATATAATGGTCTAGGTTGCATTTAATTTGGATAATAGATGAACATAGCTTCATGTGGTTAGGAAGCCTGTTCCATAGCAGGGGCAGTCTCTGGGACACATATCTGTCTCATCAGCATGTTCTGTTTAAGTCAGAGACAAAAGTCAGGTTCCTAGACCTTATATATATCCTCCTGTTTGAATAAACAGATATACAGGATATTTATAGGTGTGTGGTTTGCAGATGACTTGTAAACCAGGCATAGATTACCCATCAGCAATCTATAGAAGAAAGAGTAGAGGGAAGTGCTTTAAGGTACTCTGCATAAGGCAGGTTTGTAACACCTTGTATTTTTTTTGTAAGGAACCTCTGAGTTCACTGTAGTTGCTGCATATGCCTGGTCAGGTATATACTGAAGGGAGTGTTGTACCCTATGATTAGTCTGATAATGGCAAAGTACAGAGAGATTCCATGCCCATACTTATAAGCTGTGCAGCATAAAAGGATTTCCTCACCATTGTGGTCACGTGGTGATCAAAGGTAAGGCTACTTTCTGTGTGTACCTAGATCCCTGACCAATGGGTTGACTTTTAGGGATGTACAATCAACATGGTAATTAGTGGGGATACCTGCCTTCCCAAAGGATACAATTATGCATTTTTAACACTAAGTTTAAGATAATGGATTTTGCACATTTGTAAGTCAGAGATAGGCCTTCTTGAAGATTGCTAGTATCTGCAGTGCACTCAATGATAACCCCCATGTTGCAATCATCTACAAACCGTGTCAGGCATAAACTTTCAGTGTTTGCTTCCACTTCAGAGAAACAGATGCAAAAAAGGAGCAGTCACAATATTGAACCTTGGGGGGACTCCACTAG
This sequence comes from Protopterus annectens, assembly GCF_019279795.1. Taxonomy (NCBI): domain Eukaryota; kingdom Metazoa; phylum Chordata; order Ceratodontiformes; family Protopteridae; genus Protopterus; species Protopterus annectens. The sequence continues at coordinate 1,632,526,247 of NC_056743.1, read as the reverse complement.
TGACTGATCTCTTGGTGGAGGTAGCCTCTACTGTTTTGGCCTCCCGAGTCCTATCAGTAAGCCAGTTGGCCATCCAGTGGGTGGTAAAAGGGTTTATACTTAATTTAGTGATCTTGTCTATAATGCCTGAATGGGGTATTGTATCAAAAGCCTTGACCAGGTCAAGATGAACTGTGAGCACAATCTTGCCCCCCTCATCCATTGCTTTGGTAGTCCTTTCAAATAAGTCAAAGCTAATGTTAAGGGTTTGTGACTGACCAAGTTTGCAAATGACTGTAAACCTCGTGCCACCATAAACTTCCCAGAGGGCACCAAGATCCATTAAGAGGGCCTGTCACAAACAAATAGCTAGTGTCAAAACCATGGACTAAAACTAAATGTCAATAAGTGTATAAATGTATACTTTGGCAATCATGACTCCCCTTTTAACTATCACATTTATTTGTTTATTTTATTATTTATTTATTTCCAGTTTGATTACCGGGGAAGCCCACTGGGCCCAGAGATCCCATTTTCAGTGGGGGCACGGGGAGAAAACCTCCATGAAACAGATTACACTAAAGATAGCAGTCCAGAAAACATAAAAGTACAAGTACAAATACATATCAAATAATACAAAGAGTGAGCAATATTGCCCATAGTGGAAAAATATCGTGCAGATACATTTTAACAAATTCACACAGTTAAAGTCGAAAGTCAAAAGCTATTTAATTTACTACATTGTCAACACAAGTCTGAAAATTGATCCTGTAGTTTGGGATATGGGATCCTATATCAAAAATAAACTGTTCTATGATCACCACATATCCACTGCTGTAAGGAAGCCATTCTTAGTTACACAGCTTATATGTAAAAGTATTGCATCCAGATCCATGGATGTATTCATTTCACTGCACTTGGAACTTATTTCACATTTATGGTATGTACCTGCTAACATACTTGTCACAACTTGAATGACAGCACTTTCTCCCTAAAAAATCAAGGCCCTAAATCATAAAAACTATGCAGACCATCTGAAAGCCTTCTCTCTCTTCTCATTATCATAGGTTCATAGGTAGGTAGGTAGGTTCATAGGTAGGTACTAGGCTATCTGCCCGAGAGCATTTATAAGCTTAGCCAGAGTGTGTCAGCTTTCGCCGCCCCATTGATTAATTAACTGAGCCTCTGTCAAGAAGAGCCAATGAAGTGATCCCAGGGGTGTATTTTCTGTTACCCATCCACTCGTCAAAGTTTCTCTTGAAGAGTGTTAGTGAGGGGCTCTGCCTAATGTAGCTAGGAATTTTGTTCCAAAGCATGGGGAGTCTCTGTGACAGGAATCTATCCCTCCAGCATGATCTATATATTGTTGTGGCAAGGTTTAGCTCACTAGAGCAAGTGGCTCGCAGTGACTTGGATTTCTTTAGGTGGAGCATGTCCATCAATTCTGAGTTGGACATGGCTTTGTAAGTCAGGCAGAGATCACCTCTGAGTAAGCGATATGCCACTGAGTACAGCTGGAGTTTTTCCAGTAGAGCTGCATAGGACATATGTTTGAGACTAGTAATCCTCTTGGTGAGGTACTTTTGTGGTCTTTCCAGCTGTTGGAAGTGTCTTGTGAGGTACATCCCAAATGGGGCATTGTACTCTGTGATGGGTCTTATGAGTGATGAGTAGAGGGGCACTATAACCTCTTTATTTCTAGATGTGAACCCTTTAGTAATTAGATGGGCTACATAGAAGGATTTCCTAACTACTTTGGCAATATGATTGTCAAAGGAGAGATTACTATCTACCTGGGTCCCCAGATCTCTTATTACCTCTTCTGTATTAAGGGGGCTGCCACCTGTGTGGTAATTCATGGGTGTTTTGTTTTTCCCAAATGGGATGACTATGCATTTTTTGGCATGTAGCTTGAGACCATGACTTTGACACCAGGTGTCCGTCTCAGTAAGGCCCTTTTGGAGAATGTCTCTGTCAGCCGGTGAGTCAATTATGGCTCCCAGTTTGCAGTCATCTGCGAACTTGGTTAGCCATAGTCCTCCTGTGTTTGCCTGTACTTCTGAGAAGTATATGCCGAACAGTAGGGGTCCTAGGGCCGAGCCTTGTGGGACACCACTTGTGACTGGTTTAGAGTCGGACTTGGAGCCCGCTTTTCTTACCGTGTGAGTTCTGTCTGTAAGCCAGTTGGCAACCCATCTTGTGACGTAGGGGGTTATGTTCAGGCTGGGGAGTTTTTCTATAATTCCCAAGTGGGGAATGGTTTCAAAAGCCTTGGTGAGGTCAAGGTAGGCTGTGTGAATTACCTTCCCCTCATCTATGGCCTTGGTGACTGTCTCGAAGAAGTCAACCAGGTTTAGTAGGCATGATCTGCCCGTAACAAAGCCGAACTGGGCTGGGTCAAGTGTTTGGAGGTTTCCAATGTCTTTGTTAATGACTTCCATGATGATGCGCTCCGTAACCTTGCAGACCAGGCTAGTCAGGCTTATGGGGTGATAGTTACCAGGGTCAGTTGTGCCCCCTCCTTTGTGGAGTGGAATATCCGTTGCTGTGCGCCATTCTATGGGCATGTAACCTGTGGAGAGGCTGAGGTTGAACAGTGTGTTTAGGTGGGAGGTTAGTTCATTCTGTAGTTCATGCAAGACGCAGCCTGGGACACCATCTGGCCCCTTTGACGCTGTGCTTTTGGCTTTTGAAAGAGCTGTTTCACCTGTGCTTCTGTGATTTCCGTGACAGTACACTTTTCCGGTATTGTTGTGGGCCCTTTTGGGGGTGAGAGTGGGGTGAAGTTTGCACTGAATCTATCTGCCAGGATGTTGGCAATATCAGTGGGTTCAGTATATTTTGTGCTATTTTGCACTAGCTCAGAGCATATCTGCGAGTTGCCACTTAGATTCTTGACATAGCTAAAGAAGGCTTTGTGGTTATCTTTCGAATCCTTGGCTATTTTTCTTTTGAAGTTAGCCTTAGAGGAGTTTATGAGGAACCTTAGTTTCTTACTGATACTGATCAGGGATGTCTTTCCTTCTTGAGATTTGCTTTTTTTCTGAACTAGTTTCCTCCTTCTATTGTATAGCCTGTTTATGGCAAGGGTCCACCAGACTGGTTTCCTTCTCTTAGGGGAGTGAGTCTTGGTTTTGCTAGGGATGGCATGATCCATGCATCCTTGTAGGTGCTCATAGAGTGCATTTGTAAAGGTTTCTGCATCTTGGGCAGCGTTATCCTTTAGCGTGGGGGCTGGGAAACTTACCACCTCTGTCTTAAGTGAGGTAAAGTTTGCTTTAGAAAAGATTTTTACTGTTCTTTCCTTAGTTGGGGGTGGTGGTGGGGTGTGGACATCCAGAGTGATTAGTTTATGGTCTGATCTAACCAGTGATGGGTTAACCTCTGGTGTAGAACACCTGTCGCCCATGTTGGTGATGACCAGGTTCAATATGTTTTCACCTCTGGTAGGGGAGTTTAACAGCTGATCTAGGGCATTTGAGTTGATAAATTCCAGGAAGCGCTGAACCTGAGAGTTTGTACTTGAGCAGTTTTCCCAGTTAACGGTAGGGTAATTGAAATTGCCCAATAGCAGGGTGTTCGGTAGGACCTTCATGTTTTCCAGTGTCTCCAGAAAGGCAGAGTGGTGGTCCTGGGTCATGGAGGGTGATCTGTAGCAGGCCACAGTTTGCATTGCAGATTTGCCTGATGTTAGTTGCATATGGATGATCTTGGAGGTATCATGCTGTGCCACTAACCTGGAGGTGTAGGTATCCTTGATGAATACGGATACACCCCCTCCTTTTGTGTTATGGTCCATGTTCTGTGGCCGAAATTTGTGGTATGAGTTGTAGCCCGGTAGTGCTGGGGTGCTCTGTGGTGCCTTGAATCAGGTTTCAGTTACTGCACAGATGTCGACGTTCTCCATACTGAGGAGTGCTTTGAGCGCATGCATTTTGAGATTTAAACTCCTGGCGTTGAGTAGCATAACCCTCATTTTTTTATTTGTGCTGTTTATGGAGGTGGGTTTGACTTTTGAGCCTTGCCTAAAAAGGCACTATGGGGACAGCCAGAGCCTTGGCCACTATTCAAAAGCCTAGGGGGTGACAGGTGCAAGCCGTCTCTTGCAAAGCAACGAGGTCTGTCTAGCATGTCGTTCCAGGCTGACAGACACTGCATTCCCTTTGAATGACACCAGAAGCTTAGCCAATTGTTGAAATTGATCATTTTTTTTCTTTATACTGTGGTATCATTCTTGGTGAGGGCAGGATGCTACTCAGGGTCAGGGTCATACCTGCCTGGGCTACATGATCCGAGAGCTCTTCCATGTCTCTTTTCATGTAGTCCAGGGAGGTACATCTCAGGTCATTCACACCAACATGAACAATGACAGTGTCATATTTGTATTTGTTCTGGAGTGACCTGAGTGCTTGTGTTATGTGGCGGATTCTGGCTCCCGACAGGCAGCTCACAGTAACCTTCTCCTTGTCCAGCCTAGTGAGTGGGACGTCAGTGTGCCTGACTATAGAGTCGCCTATTACTAGTGTGTTAGGTATGTTATTTTGCTTTAAGGGCTGTGATTGTGCGGCACACTGATTTTGTGTTTTATATGTTGTCTGGTTTGTGACAGGAGGTGCAGGTTTTTTGGGTGTCTGCTTTGGAGGTCTGTGATGCTTTTGCAGGTTTTTATTTAGAGCCTCCGAGTATGATTTTGTGTATGTATGTGTATTTTTTGCCAGTGCTGGTTTAGTATGTCTATGTGAGGCTGGATGTCTGGTGCAGGTGTTAACCTTTGCCTCATGACTGCTTGTTCCAGTCTTGGGTGGAGAGAGCTTAGCCTCCAATTTAGCTATATAATTGCATCTCTCACATATGTCACTGTTTTGTGGTAGGAGGAGAGGGTTGTCTGTGTACATGAGGCAGCTGTAACATTGCCTCAGGATACCCAGGTTCACCAGCTGGACTGGAGAGTATACCTGAAATTGCCCTTTGGTCATGTCTGAATAGTAGGGTGAGCTGCTTAGTCGCTTGGTTGGTGAGGGGGGAATAATGAGCCTTGCCCTGCTCGGCAGTCAAGTGTCGGGGTATATTAGTGCTTGCTATTAGCTCTGAGCAGTGCTGGACTGTAGGATGCTTAAGTGCTTAGGTTGAGAGTTAGACTACTTTCAAGGGAAAAACTGAAGAGGAGACTTGGTGGAGCTGGGATAAATTTAGCCCTACCTAACCGGCGCTGCCCGGACGTGCAAAACCATGCAAACTCAAAACCATGTAAAATCATGCAGGTTACTCTGAAAGGTGACCTTTGCCTTTCATATAGATCTTCAGCAAACTCTGTTATCTCAGAATTGTTAGACATTTGTAACTCTAATACTATCATTGAGGGAATCTGCTTGAGGCAGAGCTCAATCTATTTTGCAAAATATATTGAGCATGTTGGAGGGATAGGTTTGTATCACTGTGAATACCAATGGAACTGTCCTCCAATCCACACAAAGTAAAGTCTTTTCTTACTCTATTCAAATATAATTTGGGTGAATGGATGGGCAACTGCAAATGCATCCCCAGTTTAGCACCTCTGTCTCTCGTGGATGGAAAAACATGTAACTGTCTCAACATATCCTTGATTGATCTATCTCTGGATTATTCGTATACAAAATATGAGGGCTAAAACTACCATGGGAATTTAAGACTAGTCTTTTTAAGTTCCTCAGAAATCAATAGCCTAATAAGTACCTATGAACTTATAAGAGGTATCGGAGTGATGTTTTTTTCCAAGAAAAGGTAAAGGGGAGGTAGTTGAAGACATAGTGAGTGCAACAAAAGCATCAGACAGCTCAAACTGCAAAAGTCAGTAACAGTGGAAAAAGTAGTGGTGTTGCATTGGTGAGGAGGAGATGTGGAATCCAGATGGTCATAGACTAATGTAACTACTAAATATGGATATTAAAAATCTTAACAATATTCTGACAGAGGGAAATTAGGGGTGTCCAAAAATGACTGAAAAAGACTGGTGGAATTTGTTCAGGAAGAAGTCAATGGGCAAGTGCTGACTACTCAGTTCATTTTTGGATGAGGTACACAGTGATGGGAAAGACCAAGCAATGGCAGTATATTTCAGTAAATCCTTTCAGTCTGTTACAAAGCCATTGATCATTGATTTGAGATGCTGAGAGGGATGTATGTAGGATTCAGCTGTGTTTGGAAGCTATGTACTAAAGACAGACATTAAGAGTATGATCAGGGACAGGATGATATAAGAAACAACAGCTAGAAAGATGTGCCTGACCTCTACCCTCACTGTTTACATCAGGAATGAAAATATTAACTAGACTGCTGTGGGAAGCCCAGAGAGGAAGGAAGGAACAGTGAGAAGGACAATAATTTTCCACTGTTTTGACAGATGACTATTAGTTATTATTATTATTATTTTTATTTACATTTGTTGACCCGGAAAATCCGACTGGATGCAGGTCCTTTTTCAGCAGAGGTCCGGGGAGAAAAGCTCTACAATAAAGATGAATTTAGGTATATGATTACAAGAAGCAGATGTAGTTGTATGCATAAAAGTAACGTTAATACAATCATAGTTCATGATGAATAACATAGTACATACAGTACTCACATAACATCTGTGCCATCTAAGATGGCATGTATTCTAAGAATTAAATAGCGGTTATTCACATTGTTACAGTAAACACCAGTAATATAAATAATAAGCTTTCAAGCATCAGAGTTGGAGGCAAAAAAGAAGAGGAAATTGAAAGAGGTGTGAAAAAAATTTAAAAGATTTATAAAATAGACAAGGCTAGCCATCTGTATTGAGATGATTAAGTAAGTATGACACTGGGACAAGGACAAGGAGGGGAAAGGTAGAAGGCAAGTAGAGATAATAACAGAGATACTGAGACTGGATATTACAAAGAGCATATGGAAAATTAGAGGGAGAACTACGATGGGCTATACAGGACATGAGAACTTTTGGCAAACCAGAAAGAGAAAGTCAGTTATGCAAGAGAAAGCATTAATGTGATAAGAACAATATGCTTCCTCTACCATGATCACACCATGATCAACCATAACTTACTTCTGACATAATGTGCAATTGAGAACCTAAAAAATACAAATGCTAATAATGCAGATTGAAACAGTTTTGCAGGAAGTATAACCATCATCACCTGCATTCCCCCAGAACTGATATTTTATATTTATATATATATATATATATATACACACATATATATATATATATATATATATATATATATATATATATATATATATATATATATATATACATTCCATGGTTACACAACAGTGAATTAGGACAAAGTTCCCAAAGCAAAATTAATTGATTAATTTATTTATTTTATGTTTGTTACCCAGTGAAGTGCAGCTGGGCACAGTACATGCAGTACAATCAAATTATTTATTTATTTTACATTTGTTTATCAGGAAAGTCCAGCTGGACACAGGTCCTTTTTCAATGGAGGCCAGGGGAGAAAAGCTCCAAAATGGAAAAAAAAATGACATTCATGCACGATTTACACAATACAGAATAAGCTTAGAACATACAATTATTATATAATGATTCATGTTAAATAATCTGTGCACATTTTCAAATTAATTAAATTTAAACAATATTGATAACAGACATATACTACATTCCATTCAGATGAGAGTAGAACGACAAGAATGAGGTGTAGGCTCCTGCAATATTTTGGGTAACAAAGCTAGCCAGGACAGATGCAAGAACAGAGCCAAGTGTCTGTTAATTGTGACTTTAGAAGGTTTTTGAATTGTACTACAGAGCAGTTTGAGGTTATTGGGGTTGGCAGTTTGTTCCATATTTTAGGAATGAAGTTTGAGAACAGTGAGTCCCCGGATGAGTTCTTTGCTTTGGAGATGTCAAGGAGTAGTTTGTTACTGAAATGGAGAGAACAGTTGTTGGTATGTGGTTGTATAAGATTTCAGAGAGCAAGGTGTTCTTCTAGTTGATGCCAGAGTTTGTGGATAAAAGTTAATTGATTAAAGAGTAGTAGTTCAGGTAGTTCTAGCCAGTTTAGTTGTTTTAGAGATGTAAAATGATGTGTCCTATATGGGGAATCTGTAGCAAACCTGGCAATTTTGTTATAACAGGATTCAGGTTTGGCTAGATCAGTTTTTCTGAGGTTGTTTAGAAATGAAGAGGCATATAGGAGCATTGCAAAGAGGTGTGTGTGATAGCAGCTTTTGTGTTTATGGTTAGAAATTGTTTGTTTCTGTATAGAACACCTAATTTTTGTGAACCTTCTTAGTGGTTTGGGTCTATATCATATTATCAGACAATGAAAAGAGTGAATGCTCTTTCATCGATCCGATAATGTTGAAAGGAGAAAATATCGAAGTCGCCGAACATCAACTTTTTTCCCCTGGGAAAAAAATTGGTGGTTCGTCTTTGGGACTTTGCCATTTCCTCCACTATGGTGCGATCTCGGAGTTGGTATATTTAAGTAGGGGGGTGTGTGGGGGGGCAAAGTATCCCACTTAATTTTGTGTTTAAACTTTTTTTTTTTTTTTTATGGAGCAGTGAATTTTTTCCCTGGGAAAAAAATTTGCCATTCAGTGTGTTTGGATTTTTGTGATTTCGACATTATTGGTTCGATGAAAGAACATTCACTCTTGTCATCATCTGATAGTGTGATATAGATGCAGTGGTTTGAGATATGTAAATATCAAATTTCAAATTGTTGTCAATATTTTTACGCCTAGAAGTTTGGTGTGGGTTATTGAAGTGATAATGGTTTTATTTTTGGATATGATATTGAATGACAGGCTTAATGAGGGAGATCTCATGGGGTAGAAGAGAAGGAGTTTGGTTTTGTCAGGATTTAGAATAAGTTGGGTGTTAGTGATCCATGTTTCTACAGATAGAAAATAATCTTGGGCTAAGGTGTGGGTGTCTTGTAGGGAGAAGGCTGTGCACATTAGTGTGGAGTCACCTGCATATTGTATAACTGAAGCATGAGGAGTAGAGGTGTGGAGTCTGTTGGTGAAAAGAGAAAACAATAGAGGTCCAAGGATGGAGCCTTGGAGAATCCCTAAAGCAACTGGAACAAGAGGGGAAGGTTTGTGTTGCCATTGAATGGCCTGCTGGTGTCCTGATAGGTAGCTTTTAAACCAGGTAATAGAGGAAGTAAAGGAAATTAGGGCCATGGTAGTGCTGTGACAAGGGCAAAAACCATGTTGAGTGTTTGGCAATAGTTTCTCTGCATGTAGGTAGTCCAACAATTGTGTATGAATGACTCTCTCCAGGATTTTGGATAAGGGTGACAGAATGGCAAGTGGATGATAATTAGTCATTTCAGTGGAATTGCCTCCTTTGTGTAAAGGTAGAATATGGGAGATTTTCCAAATGTCGGGTACCAGATTTTCTGAGATTGATCTGTTAACTAGTATGGCTACTTGATATGCTATTGCTTTCACTGCAATTTGCAAAAAGTCTGCAGAGAGTTTGTCTCCTGCTAGTGTGGTTGGCTTTAGTTTTTTAAGTAGGTTTTTATAGTGTCAGCAGAGACTGGTTGTAATGTAAAGGAGTCGATGTTATTCTGGGATATGAAAGGTTCAGAGGTGGTGGTGGTGTTCTGACAATTGGAGAGGGCTAGAATGGTTTCTGTGAAATATTTACTGAATTGAGTTGTTATGTTGTCAGGGTTAATGGTTGTTGTTGGAGTGGGTGTAATTGATTTACCTGGAAGAAGTATATTATTAATGACAGCCCAGAACCTTTGAGGGTTATTTTGATGCTTTATTTGAATATTATGGTAATAGTTGATTTTATGTTTAACTAATTTCTTTGCTTTATTTCTCGGTTGTAGGAATGATTGTTTTGAGGCTTGGGATTTGTTTTTGTGAAACTGTTCCCAAGCTTTATCTCTAGTCTTGAGAAGGGATCTGCATTCCTTACTTAGCCAAGGTGCATAGTTAGCTTTGACTCTAATAGTTCTGGGTGGTGCATGGCAATTTAGTATACCTAAGAAAGTAGTGTTGAAGGATTTAACAGTGTCCTCCAGGGATTCTTGTCTAAGAGGCTCCCAGTTGCAGATTTTTAGTGAGGAGATAAAGTTGTTAGGGTTGAAACTATTTTTATTTCTAATTAAACGATAAGTGATCAGTTTACTTTGGTGGGTACGAGTTCTTAGAAGAAAGCTTAGTTGATGGTCACTGAGGCCATCAGGAAGACAGCTGGATTGAGAGGCTAGGGTGGGGTTGTTGTTTTTCAGAATCCAGTCAAGGATGGACTATCATTTGGAAGATGTGTCAGTCCTTGTAGGAGATGTGATCATTTCGGTGAACCCATAGAGGTTAATGTGGGTTGCTGAATTCTGAGAAGAGCAGGTGAACCAGTCAGTGTTAAAGTCACCCATCAGGATAGTTTCCAGTGGGAGGGCATTGGAGATCCAGTGAAGTATATGTTGCTCCCGGGTGGGATGTAACCACCAATAATGTTAATGTGCTTCTTGGGGTTCATTTTTAATTTATTATAGAGTAGTTCTGCATTGTCAAAGTTAGGGATAGTTAACTGTAAGGATTTAACAGCTAGCTGATTTTTGAATAAGACTGCTACTCCTCCACATTTTTTGGTTTTTCTGTCTTTGCATAAAATATTGTATCTGGGAGCTAACATTTCATTGTCACTATTGTCAGGTTTTAGCCAGGTTTCAGTTAATAATACAGTATCAGTAGAACAGAGGGTGAGTAGAGCATGCAGTTTATCTACTTTATTATCTATACTTCTTACATTCATGTTGATTATTAGAATTGTTATTGTGGTTTAATAGTGCTGCATTAAATGAGTGGATGGTAGAGTTCTGGAGACATTTTGTGTGGGAATTGGACCTGGGTTTGGATGTGTGTCGCCAGAGAGACTTAGTTGCAAAAGCAGTTTGGCGAGCTTGTTGTGAAGTTTGGAGTGCTTTTGGCAGATTTGAGATCTGGTTATAAGTGGGTAGAATTTGTTTGTATAGTAAGCTTGGTGCAGCTGGTGTTAAAAAGGGTTGGAGCTATTTTATAATATAAAGGTCTGTCTTGGTGGGATAGGGAAGTAGTTTGCCAGGGAGGGGGATTAGGGTTTTATGATTGCTTATGATATGAGGTAAGGTGGTATAAGAGCATCAGCAGTGTGGTTGTGGTGGTGTGTAAGGCAGTTGGGTGTAAGTGTTTACTATTAAGGTGTATTATTTTACATAACGGAGGACTTTAACAGTTTTACGTGACGAGTATAATAGTACGTATGAATGAGAATTTATTGTGAGCAGTGTCTTGTGTGTGGGCATGGGGTTAAGATACTACATGAGAGGGAGTGGCTGAAGCTGTAGGATATGTACTGTTAAAGGAGGAGGTGGGCTGAAAAGGTTTTTTATGGTAGAGATATGAGTTAGGGAAATGAAAAGGAAATTGTTAGAAGTGGCTACATGAGAGGTGGAGCTGGTTTGTGTTGGGCTCAGTCTTGTGTTATATAGGTGGGTTGTACCCTGTGGAGTGATTGGTTGACAATTTGTGGGTGGGGTTTGCTAGCTATAAGTCTAGAGGAAGTGGGCGTGAGTGGGAATTGTGTTAGGCTAGTGGAGTGAGCCCAAGCATAGCGATGGTGAATGGAGCGGGTTGAAATAGGTGGTGTCATGGGAAATTAAAAAAAAACAATCAGTAAGTATAACCAGTGTATTAGATTTTATTTAGTACTGCCTAGTTTATGATGGGGGTTAATCAAAAAATATTTTATGTGCCAATTCTGCAGGGCACGGTGAATTTAATCCACAGTAAGTGTCTTTAATAGACATTAGAGTTCAATTCCTATGAGGGGGAATTTTAGTGATTTTAGAAGAAATGGCTACAGTCCAGTCCACTTGGCAAATTAAAATCAACTTTTGTATTGAAAGCAGTACCTAAGATAGAGAATACCAAGTAGCGATCTCACAACTCAGTTCAATGGCTATTCTTTTTAATCTAGTGTGACCAACCTATACAGTGGGGTAGGGGAAGTATGTTTTGCTGTCAACCCAGACGAATTAAGCTACAAGTGCTAAAGGCAATCAAGCTAACATAGGGCTTTACTCTGTACAATATAAAATAGCAATAACCTACACAACCTTTCCCAAAAATGTTCCCATTCACAGATGGGTTTCAAGTTAGATAGCCTGGAGTCAATAGAGTGGTCACTGTTCAGTAAATTCAGTCTTCTTTGACTTGTGCTTTATGGGTATGTGCAGAGGTGATACTGACACTTGAGGGATGATAGGAAAAACTAGAAGGAACAAGGGATATATATGTAGTAAGGTAAGTTCTTGAAAATCAGTAGCTGTACAGTAGTAGGTCAGTAAGACATTATAATAATTGCATTAGGCTAGGTCAGTAATACATTAACACTAATGCAACAGACTAGTTCAGGAAAACATTAGTAATAATTACAGCAGACAGAAATAACATCACATGCTTTGGATATAATGCTCAACAAGATCCCGCGCTATGAATGTTGCATTAGACACAGTTCAGACTTCCATAACTTCCATAGCATAACAAGCAGCTTAAATTAACATTATAGATATATATCAGTAATGATGCAATAGTTACAGCTGTATTAAGTAAAAAACAAGCAATGGTAGTGAATGGTATATAGCTTCAATAAAGCTCTCCTAAGTCTGATGAGCAAATATATGCAACTCAAGAATACAGCTTATTCAAAGGTATAAGTTAACCAGTTTCTAGCAGGACCCTATGATGTTCAAGCAGTGGTGTTAGGCTGCATATTATCATACATAAGCAGAACTATTGCCTGATATTCGCAACTTACTGGGATCTTTGCAATGCTGTGGGGGTCAATGTCAGCAAGGAGGATTTACGAATGGTGCCGTAGATCAGATAGATAAACCTCACTTCAGTCATTGTGCAAGAGGGGAGGAGGGAAAATATAGGTAAGGAAGGTAGACGGAAGTGCATGCACTGAAGCAGGTGGTGTCATGGGCAATTTAAAAATAAAATCAGTAAATATATCCCTTGTGTTAGATTTTATTTAGTACTGCCTAGTTTATGATGGGGTCGATCCAAAAATATTTTATGTGCCAGTTCGCAGGGATACAGTGAATTGAATTCAGTCCATAGTAAATGTCTTTAATAGATGTTAGAGTTCAATTCCTATTCCACTAGGCAAATTAAAATCAGCTTTTGTATTGAAAATCTTTTAAGTTATACAATATAAACCATGTCAGGAAGAATACAATTAAACTAAAATTTTCAATGTCAAAATAGATAATGTAGTAACTATACATACACTACTAAGGCTTGTTATACTAATTTTACTCAATACAGATATAGTTATATAACTAACTATACAGTAAGACAGATGTCACAGTTCAGAGTACTGAGTCATTTACAAAGGGAGGATAGCAAAAGGTTGCTTTAATGTTAAGATATAAATGAAACTAGTAATAAAAGATAGTGAAGCTAGGTGCAGGTAGAAGGTGGGGTGGCTAAGGATAGAGTGATAGTTGGTAACAGCGTAGATGAGTGCAGAGGTATGGTAGAAGAGAAGGAGGAAAGCAAACATGTTAGATGTGTTTTGAATGCCTGCTGGTTTTACAGAAGCCTGAGAGCACGTGGGAGAGCATTCCAGTGGGAAGCTACAGAGTTTGAGTAGAAAGAGACTCCTGATTCATTTTGGGCTTTAGCAACTAAGAGTAGGAGTTTGTCTTTAGGGCAAAGTGCTTTGGTAGGGTGGTAGTGCTGAAGCATGTCTTTTAGTGCTATATATTTACCAGGAAAATACGTCAGTGCATGAACTAGTAGTAGCTGACTCTAGTGGAGGTGATGTGGGAGTTCAGTCCAATTTAGTTGTTTAAGGGCAGAAAGGTGATATGTTTTAAAGGGACAATTTGCAGAAAAGTGAGCTATTTTATTGTAGCATTCATCCAGCTTTATTTGCATGGAAGCTTAATAAAGGGTAGAGAGCCATATAGGTAGGTAGGTAGGTAGGTAGGCAGGTAGGTAGACTTTAGTCACGGTTTGTCTAGTTCTGTCTGTCTGTTAAGAGTTTGTTCTACATAAGAGGCCAAGCTTTTCTTCATTTTTTTAAATAACAGTTTGAAAGTAGAGTTCAAATTTCATGTTGCCACCAATGATGACTCTTAAGAGTTTGGAGTTAGGGACCTGTTCAATTAGACTGTTATTTAATGAAGTGAATTTGAAAAGAGTTTTGCAGAGTTTGGGGACAAAGTTTTAGAGAACAAAAATAGTGGTTTTATTTTTTGGGTTAAGTAGGACTTCTGGAGTTGTGAGATATTCAGCAATAATTCGATGGATGTAACGGATTCTTGAGTAATTTCTTGAAGTTTTTGTAGGTTAGAGGCTGTGCAGATGAGTGTGGCATCACCTTCATATTGTACAAGAGTGTCGTGCTTGGAAGCAGTGTGTAGATTATTTATAAGTATGTTAAACAGGAGGGGTCTACGTATGGAACCTTGTGCCTACAGTAATGAGTAGAAATGAAGAGTAGTCTTGCTGCCATTTGACTGCTTGGAATCTGATAGGTAGCCATTCAACCAGAAGATGGAGGAGAGGAAGAGACCTAAAGAAAAGAGTTTTAGTAGTAGCTTCTGGTACAAGACAGTGTCAAATGCATTGGGCAAGTTATACTAGGTTTCTGGTATTTCGGTTTTTATTAGTAGTGTCAGCAAAGTGAAGTAAAGCAATAGTGGTGCTATGGTTGGGAAGAATGCTGTATGGGACCATTAACATTGTTTTTGGTTATATATTGTAGGAACTGGTAATGTATATAATTTCCAGACTATTTTGCAAAATATATTGAGCATGTTGGAGGGCTAAGTTTGTATCACAGAGAATGCCACTTCTATGGAACTGTCCTCCAATCCACATCAAGCAAAGACTTCCCTTAGTCTATTCAAATGTAATTTGGATAGATGGGTAACTGCAAATGCTTCCCCAGTTTAGTACCTCTCTGGAGTTGGAGTAGTCAGCCATAGGTCTTCCTTTTTGAAGAGGAAGTATGCGTGCCTTCTTCCAAATGGCTAGAACATAAGATTCTAGAATGCATCTGTTTATTAGTATAGATATTGTATGTGGCAGAGCTTCAACTGCAATTTTTAGAAATTCAGGAGGAAGGTTGTCTGCTGCAGAGCTTGTAGTTTTTAGTTTTAGGATATTTTCTTATGGTGGAGGTTGGAACAGGTTTGAGTGATAAATGGGTTTTTAATGGGGTTTTGTTGGTGGTGGTGGGTTGGTTTGATGGCGGGGTTGTCTTTAATAAGTAAAGCTACATCTTAAAGGCAGTATTTGTTGAAGTTATTAGTGATTTGTTGATGAAGTGTCTTCTGGGGAGGGAGTGGGATGTTGGCTGTGGCCTGGGTTCAATAGATTTTGGACTGATGACTGAAAATTTTTTGAATTATTTTGGTGTGCCTGCTGTAAGTTAAAGTAGTGTGTTTTTTCGTGCCTTATACTGTGTTTGGTTATATTTCTTATCTGTCTGTAGTGTGCTTTTCCTGGGATTTCTTGGTGTGCCGTGCTTTCCAGTGCTTGTTTCTAAGCACCATTAGCTGCCTACTGTTTTTGGATAGCCATGTTGCTGGGTTAAGTTTAAATAATTTTCTCATTATGTGAGCATGCTCATTGACTATATTAGTAAAGGTTTTGTTTAATTTGAGGGTGGCCTCATCTAGTGCAACATTTTTTAGCATGTTCTAATTGTATTGTTTATGTATGGAAATGAAATTGCACACATTAAAATTGTATAGGTTACTCACATTCTTGTATGTGTGATGATTTATTGGCTAGCATACATCACTGTTTGCAAAACTGGACAGGTAGTCACTTAGATTGTCAGACAGTGTGCCATAGTTGTAGGCATTACTGATTTTATTTGAGAGAATCCAATCCAGAGTGGAGACTTTGGAAGACAGCTTGTTATATCTTTTCGGTGTATTTATTAGCTGAGAGAAACCATGTAGGTAAATACTGGTAGTGGGGTTATCATATACAATTTGGGATCAGTCTCTTTTAAGTTCCCCAAAGATGATGGTTTATTGGGGTACATTGGTAAATGACCAGGATAATATGACATGTGTTTTGCTGATTTTATAGCTACAGGACTATGTAAAGGTATGAAACATATGGTCTTATAAGAGTTTAGATTCAGTAAGGCAATAATAATCTCTGCATTTTTAAATGAAGGATGCTTTTTCTGATAAAGGGCTATGTTCAAGTGTTCTGGGTACATTATATCTGTACCATTTTTTTTTTTTTTTTTAGGATTTGCAATCTGCATGAAGGAACCTATACCCTGGTGGGAGGATTTTTAAAAGACTTTTCTATGATAGAGAGGTTATCAGGATTGTAATAAGATATGAAAGCATGCAGTTATGTTACGTTTTTTACCGATGCTTCTAAGATTGATGGTTATAAATTTTAAACTTGTTTTATCTGAGTTGCAGGAGTGAAGTGCTATAAAATTAATGGTTGTGTGGACCACTGTGAGAGAGGCTGTAGTGGTTGGACCTGGGTTGGGATGAATGTTACCACACAGTTGCAAAGTGGGTAGGAATAGCAGGAATATACAGTGCCACTTGGCTTTAAATTTGCTCTTTGTGAATAGTTTGTGGGTTGAATTAGTTACTTTTATATATTTTTGCTTGAAAAGATGGAGGTGAGATTTCTTGTAAAGGTTGTGAGCTATATGTAATCAAATATTGCAGTAATTGCCATTGACAGTGCTGGATTGAGCAGTGGGCAAACACTCGTGTTGATACATGTATAGTAGTTAGTTATGTGTGCTAAAAAGAGGATGGAAGTGAACTGTAATACTGTGAATAGCATGCAGATTATTAAGTGTGTTTGTTTAGTGAAAATGGCATTTGGATGTGGGTTGGGTGAAGTAGGAGGAGTTGTTGAGTTACTATGATGATGCAATACAGCTCATAGAAAGAAGAAATGTAGGAAGTGGTTAGTGGGTGTGTGAAGGAGTTGCAAAAGTATATATTGTAAGTTGTTTTATGATTAGTAGTATTGCAGCAGGTGGAGTTTAGCTTAGGATAAATGTAGATTTTGAGGGGTAGGTGAGAATTAGTTTAGGGTAGTGGAGCAGCGTGAGCCTGTGCATAATGATGATAAACAGAAAGGGCTCAACAATCAGGTAGTTCAAAGGAATGCAGCTCCTCCCCCACAGATGCTTTTCCACCAAAAACAATCAATGATGTAGAATGTTTAAGGACACAAAGACAAGGTCTTTGACTACTTGAGGTAAGTCACAGCATTTAATTTTATTCTTATGGGCTTTCTTTCAAAAACAGGCATGTTTATAGCAACAAGATGAATAATTCAGTTTCCACTGCCAGTGCCTCAGTTAACTATAAAGATTGGATAGTCTTCCATACCTGTCTAAATTTTTTTTATTATGTCAGTTTGGAACATTTGCAATGAAACCCTTAGAATCAATTACTTTCATCATAGCCATAAATTACTGATTAGAAAAAAATGTAAAGCTTTTTTATTTACTCGAGGTTAATATTTTTTGTCTGTCATTTTGCTTGCTTACCAGTTTATTCTCCTATAATGTCATAAGTTAAATCTTAACAGTTTATTGCACACCAGACCCTATAATAAAACATTTTCCTAGCACAGGATATAAAAATTATTATTGAAAAAATACTTTTACCTGCCTTGAACCTGCTTCTTGTATGAACCTAAAGTTCCTTTGTTTTTGAAAATTAATGTGATGGCATCTAACATCAGCCTTGAAGCATCTTTGAATAGTGGCTAAATTGCAAAAAATGCTTCTTATTAATTTCTCCATAGAATTGTTTATTTCAGATATTATTATTTTTAATGTCAAAAATAGTTTCTGCATTTCCAGTGAAATTATATTTTTGTTTTCTGTGGAAGACAAGAGAAAGAGTAAGAAACACATCTTCATATACTGCATGTCCTTAGGCATGTTATAGATTATGTGTAATGTCATCACAGTGTCTTAGCAAACCTCATCTCATCTCATTTACAAGTGGAAACTAGGCAGGAAATCAGCTAAGCAAGCAGTTCACAAAAATCAGTAAGCTGATTTAAAGTTTCAAATTATGAATATAATCAAACTATGATTTTGTTTATGCTTACACTAGGGTCCACTATTTCAGTTTTTGTTAGAAATGTCTCATCTCAGTATATATCCAAAGCTGTGACTTGTTTACACATATACAGTGTACTGCAGACTGGGCAGTCAGCCTAGAGCTAAGGTAAGATTTGCCTCCTCTGGACAGCACAGTCTGTTTTATTCTTCTGACATTATTCTTGTTTCACTCTAACATACTGTTTACTTTTCTAAGTACATAAGGGGAGTGCAGAGGATGGCACTCATAATGAAGTACAATTAATTGTAACTCTCACCGTAACATTATACTCTCAAATCATAAAGATGTCTGTCATCACAAAGGCACATTCTCACCTTTCCTCTATGATGCCGGTATGCTATATATGTGTGTGTTTCCACATACTGTTTACTCTTCTAAGTACATAAGGGGAGTGCAGAGGCTGGCACTCATAATGAAGTGCAATTAATTGTAACTCTCACCGTAACATTATACTCTCAAATCATAAAGATGTCTGTCATCACAAAGGCACATTCGCACCTTTCCTCTATGATGCCGGAATGCTATATATGTGTGTGTTTCCTTCTGGCTTCTTCTTTATATTAATTGCTGAGGATGGGTGCAGCCAAGTTTGAATTCAATTACCTTATGTCCTGGTTATTAATTGAGAGTTTTCTTGTTCTTTGGAATATACCATTGTTATTGAATAAAGAAATAACAAAGAACATAACTCAAATCATTTTGGACGTGGAAGAACCAATAGCAAATATTAGTTTCAGCAATGTCATTTCCATAACACTTATTTCAGGTATATGATTATTAGAACATCTCATGCATAATGCTGTATTGGTATTGGGCCAGACCATAGACTGTATGTGTTAATGCTATATTCACATAATGGGCTCAGTGTTAAGGCATACTACTATATTAACATTAAAGTAAAGAAAATCCAAAATCAAATACTCTTTCTGTTCAGATATAGTAGATTGTGCTTCTTCCTTTTATCTACATTTCATGGACAATAGCATTCATGTTAACAACTTGAGATACTCATTTCCATTCCTGTCTTTAACAAGGACTATATTTTCTAGTTCATTGTTTCTATTTTCCACTCCTTGGGTAGGATTAGTTTTGGTATGCTAAGTAATGAAAACGTCATCTACATATCTTTTTTTTTTCCCACTCTCACTGCCCATTTCTTAAGCCAAGAACACAGAATTCCCTAGAAAGCTGGATCTGCTTAGTTAAAATACCTTTCTATACAGTTCTTGCTTGTATTCATCTAACTTGTACTCTACAGCAATCCGTAAAGATATGCTTCATGTCAGATTCACTTGTTTCACACCACAAGCATGCATTGTATTTTTCCTACCATCCTATATAACCTATATGTTAGATACCACATATATAAAAATATATATGCTGATCCCACACATAATCCCATTTTTCCAGTGCTTTACCAGTATCCCATATTTCCCACAACTGTGACTCGTTTCAGTGAAAACCTTCCTCCCAATGCCATTTATTTTATACTTTGCTACATATGGCTTTACTATGTTATTCACAAGATCTTTATACATCATACTAAGTCAGAACTTAACCACGTTACTACTTTTGCTAAATAATTACTTTTATTGTATTTCCCTTCATACTTTTAATCTATTGTTGTAAAATATGTTTAATGCAATACAAGTATATCACCATTAAGCTGGACGCTTTAGTATATTAGAGCAATTTTCAAATCAAAATATTTTCTTGTTACCTTTGCTAATCCTATTTATAGTACAGCTGACCCTATACATCTACTCCGCAACTATTCTACATCTCCAAAAAGGTTTAGTGACTAGACAAAATATATTACTAAGAACAAGCTTGTTATTAACCAACCAAAAATATCATGCTATTTGTCAAACCACAGAAACCTTCACACTTATCTTCTTTACTTCTCAAAGATAATCAAGAAAACCTGATTCCTCTTGTATTAGAATACAAACAGCTGTGGCTTACCATTGATCCTACTCCAAAGTTTTACCCTTGATCCTAATCTTAAATTTAAACTCCATTCTGACATTACTAGCAAAGTACTTAAGCAACTCATACTATGCTTAAGATCTCACATATCCTCTCTCCATCTGCCAGAACAGCAATTGCTTGAAACATCCTTTTTCCAAAACTTGAATACTGCCTTCCTCTGACAACCCTACTATTCTCTTACAATACTGAAATAATTCAAATTAGTTAAAATGAGATTTGCAGATTTATTGTACTACCTGACACAAGGAGACAACATTGCAATGTTCTAAAGAGCCTCAGATTGCTGTTTGTTTCCCTAAAGCAGCTTTCCTATTAGACAGCATGTTATTTAAAATCCTAAACCTAGGTTACTACCCACCACTAAAGAGAAAACCTATCTTAACAGCATGCCTACTCAATGAGATATAGTCAGGAAATAAAGCTACCCTTACCCACGATAGGTGAGAGAGCCTTTTCTAAATTTAGACCATCCACCAGGAATAGGCTTCCCAATGAAACCTAATCACAGCAAAGCATAACAGAATTTAAATCCAAATTAAGGAAGCTCCTAATTTTAAAGAAAAGGGTTAGTGCAGTGTGCTACAAGCTCTTGAGTTCCAAGTGGTCAATGACTACTACCTTGAATTCAGAGAATCAAGGTTCTTGTAGATCAGGTAGGCTGCAACTTACTTTGTGCTTGAACTTGAATATGAGCTCATAGAAGCAGTTGCTACAACTTATCTAAACACAGTATTCTTGTAACAGAAGTGTGGCAGCCATGATGAGGGAGTGGGATAGGGTGGGGGTGTAAAAGAGGGGTTTGGTATAGGGAACTGGAAAGAGAGGTTAGGTTTAGGGAGCAAGAAGGGAGTCTTAGAGTTAGAGAGCTTGAATGAGATTTTATGTTTAGAGAGTGAGAAGAGAGTCTTAGGATTAGGGGAACAGGAGACAGATTTTAGGTTTGGGAGAGGAATGGAGTTTTAGGGTTAGAGAGCAAGATGGGTGTTTTGGGGTTAAAGTTTTGGTTCTTGTAAGGCTATACAGCTTTATAGAAGAAGGTAGTAGGAGGTCTAAGCAGTTGCAGGAGATCAAAATAGTGGCATTAAGATCACTTGCCTTATTGTGCAAGTGTCAGTGAGCAAGTGTGTTACAAGCAAATAGCACAAAGCATTTTAGTTGATCATGGTTAACTATTGTAATTCATTTAACAGTTGAATGCATAGGTATTGTCAATTGTTCCTCTATACATAGAAGACAAAGCAGGCGGGGTAGTTCATATAGATGTTTTATTACACAGAAACATATCACGATGGATAGCATTGACATAAAATATAAACAAACTGATAATAGACAGACCTTACAGACATACATGTTCACATCTCAACGGCTTACTACAAAATGGCAGTCAGACTCACACATGCTCAGTATTTATACACTTGTGCAAGCCCTTGGATAGCTTCCTAAAGGTACATACACACACACTGATATACATCCTCCCTCTCAAAAAGATTGCCCTTAGTAAAAACAACATTGGAGTTAGACGTGCGATATTATAGAGATTAGAAAATAAACACAACAGTTAAGTCCAAGTCGCCATGTATCTATAACAGGGTCTGGAGATATGGCTGAGTCTAATTACATAACAATCAGGACTGGGTTTAGCAACAGGGCCAGTCTTCGATGAACAACTCAAATTAGGAACATCAGGATTCATCACAGGAATGGGAATACTCCCTGAAACTTCTTCTGGTACTAGAACACTGGACAACTCACTCTGAGATAAAGAGTTTTTCTCATAGACTATATGCTGTGATATAGGCTGGGATACCAATAGCAAATGCCTCCAATTCTGCCTTAATTCTGCTACTTGTGATTCCACAATGTAAGATCTGGGATCTGGGCAAATACTCTTCATGACTCCAATCCAATAATAACCTCTGGACTTTTGCATCCTTACTACTTCTCCCTCTTGCAATGGATTCATTGGTTTGCTGGTCTTAATGTAATAGGACTTCTGGATTAAACGCTTCTTTATCAGACTGGCTTTCACTGACCTGTTGTTTTTGACACATGAAACCAAGAATTGATTACTGATTGGTAATGATGGTTCTTGGTTGTCTTGGCAGAAGTCTCTAGGCAGATAAACCAAGATCTTTAGCATATGGAATATTCCTAAGATTTAAAAGATTCAGGAAAACATCTCTGTTATCTCATTTTGACTTTTCTAGTAAATGTTTAACACTCTGAACTGTGTCTTCTGCCAAATCATTTGACTGAGGATACTTTGGGCTACTCATGACATGAATAAAGTCAGACTCTTTGGCAAACCTTTTGAACTGTTGGCTTTTAAACTGCATGCCATTGTCAGAAATAACTTTGTGCGGACTACCACGAACTGCAAAATGATGTTTCATCTTGGTGATGACAGTACTGGATGCTAGGTTGGGAAGTAGATCAATCTCAAACCAATTTGAGTAAAAGTCTACTAACACCGAATAATGTTGACCATTCCACTCAAAAATGTCTGTGGCTACTATCGACCAAAGTAGTTCTGGAATCTGGATTAGCTAAAGTGGTTCTTTCTGTTGATGTGACTTAATACTTTTACACAAAGAACAGGATGATAACACTCTCTTGATATCTTGTGACATAGAAGACCAAAATATTAGTCCTGTTACCCTTCTTTTTATAGTGTCTGCTCCTACGTGACCTTGATGCAAGATAGTAATGTACTCTTGTTGCAAGGACTTTGGAGCAATAACTTTAGGACCTTCCATGATGATACCATTGTCAAACTCTCATCTCTGTATGGAAAATATAGTTGCACTTCTTGAAGTAAACTAGATTGCTTTGATGGCCATCTGTGTTTGATAATGGAGTTGAGCTTCTATAAAACTGGATCTGTAGCTGTGTGATCTCTAAACTCATCGTGATGTGTGGAAGAAAAATCACACCTCCATGACTTCAAAATCAAGGCGCTCATTTTCATAGTCTTCAGTGGTTGTTCTGAGTGATATAGATAATGTATCAGCTTGATAAAGAAGTTTGCCTTTCTTGTAGACAAGACTGAAATTATACTTTTGCAATTTCAACATCATGCATTGAAATCTGGCTGGAGCTGCGTGCATAGGTTTTCTCAAAATAGGGACTAATGGTTGGTGGTCTGTTTCAATCTGGATAGGTCTGCCATAAACATATTCATGGAACTTTGAACATGCAAATACAATTGCCAAAAGTTCCTTCTCTATACGAGCATACTGCATTTCAGTTTGGGTACGAGTTCTGGATGCATAGACAGCAGGTTGACCTTCTTGTAGATTGCCTGCACCAAGACCAAGTTTTGAAGCATCACATGAAAGAGTAACTGGCTTGTGAACATCATAATATCTGAGAGTTGCAATTCTCTGTTTTAGGACATTGAATGCTTTCTGATGTTGTGCTAACCATGACCAAAATACATCTTTATCTGTTAGCTCTCTGAGTGGTGCTTCTGTTGGACTTATGTCTGGAATAAACTTGCCTATATAGTTAACCATGCCAAGAAAATGTTGTAGGGCTTGAACATTGTCTGGTGCTGGCATCTCAAGAATGGTTGTTTGCTTAGAAGGGTCTGATTGTAGCCTGAAATGGTAAATAAATGATTAACAAAAGTGACTTCTGGTAGCTGTATTTGCATTTCTGAGGATTCAGCTTAAGACTCACTTCATGTGCCCTTTCCAGAACTGTTCTGAGGTTTCTGTCATTCTCAGCTTTACCATTACTGCCTACAAGTATGTCATCTGCTATGATGGGACAGGGATACCCAGAAAAATTTTGCTCCATTGTATGCCGAAAGACTTAAGTTGCAGAATTTATCCCAAATGGAATTCTCAGAAATCTCTACCTGCCAAAAGGAGCACTGAAAGTGGTTAGCAATGAAGATTCCCTGTCAAGTAGAATTTACCAAAATTAAGTCTTTGTATCCAAGACAGAAAAAAACAGTGACATTTGGCACAATAGAAGCAACCTTTTTGACCGTGTGCATTGGATGATTAGATATTTTCAGTGCCTTGTTCAAATCTCATGGATCAATACATATTCTGATGTTATCTTATCTTTTCTTATATGCTACCACCATGGAAGACACCCACTCAGTCGATTTGTCCACTGGACAAACTACATCTTGTCGTACCCCTTTGTCTAACTTGACTTTGACTCTATTCTGCATGGCCACTAGAACTCTGCAAGCTAGCCTGATAACTGGACTGACATCTGGGTCTAACCTCATGGAGTACACAGCTGGAAGCTTGCCTAGTTGTCTTTGAAAAGATCAGCATAGGAAGAAAAAATGGACTGGTCAAAATTTGAACAGTGGTCTTATAAACTAATATGGTGGACTTCCTTATTAAATGAAAGCAGTCCCATTTTCATAGTGTATCTGAGCCCTAATAATGACCGGCTATGCCTCTTGACCACATAAAATAACAAGCCATAGCATCTCCCAGCAGAGTAATATGAAAGCTTTATTGAGCCTTCGGTTTGAATTTCTTCCTCACCATAGGTAACAAGCTTCACACACTTTGCCAAATCAAGCCTTTCACCATGACATACTCTACCAGATGTTTCTGCTGACATAACATTGCACTTAGAGCTGCTGTCAATGTTGAGCTCTATGGGTTTGCCATTTATCTGAACAGTACAAAAAATGTCATTCTTTGCTTATAAATCAACTGCATTAACTGTGTCACTAAGCACTGACACACCATTGATATGAAAAGCATGGTCACAGCTTTCTAACTGATTAATTCATTTCTTAAAATGTTCCCTTTTAATAAAAGAATGTGTGCCTTTTGATTTACAGAACCTTTTGAAGTGATTCCATTTATTATATTTGTGGCATTGTTGGCCAAAAGCTAAGCACTTTTTTTTTTAGATTCATGACTTCCACCACAGTTATGACGGTTAGCAATAAAACTTGGTGCTGGCCCTTGGTTTGAGTTTGCTGACTCACTTTTATGCTTCACTGAGACTGTGAGAACTCTAGAATGTCCTGGAAAGCTCTGGGGTTTGCCAGTGATTACTGCAGGGGCTACAGTTACTGCATTGTGCTTGGGCCTCTTTCTTTTAACCACATGCTGCATGCTATCAATGTAAGCTGTAGAAGTTGCTGGAAACATGCATTTCTCATTAGTAAGATTATTTGTGTGCTTTTCTGTTAGCTCTTATATATGAAAAATCTCAATGGCCTTATTCAAAGTTAAAGCACTGTCACAAAGCAAAATATTTCTCACAGCATCATCTTTAATACCATACACAAGTCTGCCTTTTATCAACTCATCCTTTAGATCATCAAATCTACACATTTCGGCTTTGTTTCTCAAGTCAGTTACATAGGCTGCAAAAGTTTCAACAGACTTTTGATCTCTTGTGTAAAATAAGTGCCTTTCCATTGCAATGTTTGTCTGGGGGGTTACACATTTCACTAAATTTATATTTCAAGCACTCTGGGTCCTCCCTTGATTCAGCCTGTAAAACAGTATGATGGTTTTCCCCCTCTCCTGCAAAGATAGCTGGTGCATACACAAATGAATGTTCCCTTTCTATGGCTTCTGGCCCAGCTAAATTAAGCAGAATAAATGCCTTTGTATGATCATCTTTATCAGAAACTGCAGCCTGTATGAAAATGTTGTACTCTTGTTCAAACACTCTCCAGTTCTCTGCAATATTAGCATCAAACACTAATGGACCTGGTTTTCAAAATTTGCCTGCCCTGCCAACAAAGTATGTACAAACACATTGAAAAAAATGGCCTTTGTAATCATATACAAACTTCTCTCAGCAATTTGCAGTAGCATTCAAATGCACAATAAACTCTTTGAAACACTGTACTTTGTGAAATATGCCTGAAATAGCTGTATTTTGTGAAATAATTGTACTGTAATAATGCACAAACATGTGAATACTTCATTCACTTCTTGTAACTCGAATAGCCTTATTTAATATGAAAAATATGTGCTGAGAGAAAATGCAGTTGTTTCCTTTTATTTTATTTGCTTTATGCAATAAAGACTTTATTCCAAAAATTTACCATAGTAATTCAAATAATCTTAGCAATATCAGACATTTCAATTCATTTTAATATCATTTAGAGCATTATGTATACTTTGTTTTATATTTTGAGAATGAGAACTTATTTGAGCAAGTTTTAACATCTGAAATTAATTTCTGACCTGTTTTGTGAATTATGCGTGTGCTCCTCTATATTCCTCCAATGGTTACTAGATGCCTCTCAGATTCAAGTTGGATAAACTGTAGTTCTTTCTGTCCATTAGTCGGTTTAACCATGCCTTTTCTGGCACCATGTCCCACTCTTGACACCATGTCGCTCATCCCTCTATACATAGAATATGAAGCAGGTGGGGTAGTTTGTTTAGATGCTTTGTTACACAGAAATACATCAGGATGGATAACAGCATCATAAAATATAAATGAGCTGAATAACAGACAGACCTTACATACATACATGTTCAAATCTCAACAGCTTACTACAAAATGGCAGTCAGGCTCATACATGCTCAGTATTTTACACTTGTGCAATCCCCTTGGATAGCTTTCTAAAGCTACATATACACACACACTGACCTACAGGTATTATCTCAGGCAAGCTTTGTAAATACTGTATATACATTATTTTACTATTTAACACAGTAACTTTTGAGGTCATCAAGCTGTACTAACATGCTACGACTCATTATATTTACACTGCAATCCCTCTGTCTTTATCTCATTACTCACTGTTGTACGTAATGTATTTTGCAATACAAATTGCAAATGAAAAAGTACTGCTGTTATTGTGCATGCTGTATGATTTGTTCTTGTAGCCTGGGTCCTGGAGGAAAAGGCTCTATAGACCACCCAACCTACCCATTTAGCAAATAGAAAAATAAATACAATAAAAAAGTTATGATAATGCTATTACACAATGAAGTTCGAGACAGCTTATGTTTTTTGATGGTATGCAGTGTATGTTTTTCTAGAAAGATTAGTCACAAACAATAATTTTATTGTAGAACCTTTCAAGTTTTTTTAAAATTGAGTTTTTGAAAGTTAGTAAAAATTGATGAGGAGTTTAATAAAATATGAGATAATAGTGTTTGGGAAGTCATAAGCAGTGATGATTTGATAAGATAGTGTTTGGATTTATATAGCATATGTAGTTTATTTGTCTTGATGGCTGTATGGTCAGGTGTGTTTATCAAATCTGAGAAGTTGGGTAATAATTGCACCTTGTAATTCGGTATGTGCTACTTGTTCAATGTAATTATTCTTTAGAAATGTCATCTTGAAATTAGTGGTTTGTTTTTAGGATTAAAGACAGTTGACTAAAACCATAGCAGGGCTGGCAGAGAAGGTGGCTGTTCTGGACACAGGTCATCAGGAGGAGTAATCTTGCAGTCATCATTGTGGAAGTAGAGTACTAACATTTCCGTCCTACCACAGTTTGGTCAGTTTGACATTGATATGATACCAGTATTCATTAAGCACTCATGTTTATGTACTGTTATTTATTTTTGCTCTTCAAATGTTTGCATAAGAGTTTTTTTTCTCAGTTTTAATTTTGGGGACTGCTCAGAAGTGCCATTAGCCTAGCTACTGAGTTTGTAAGCCATATTTCTAGTATTCACTTTTAGTGTTGTGAAATTAAGGTGTTTAATTGTTTGGATAATCAAAATAGATAATCAAAATAGAGGACGTTACCTGCACAAACTGAACAGTCACCAGTGGAGTCCCCCAGGTTTCTGTGCTGGGATCTCTCCTATTTGGTGTCTACTTTTCTGCAGTAAAAGCCAATACTAAAGGGCTTTGACTGACTAAGATTGCAGAAGACCACAAGCTAGAAGAAGTCATTGAATCTCCAAATGACTTAGCCATCCTGAAGGAAGGTTTGTCTCAAATAAATAACTGATGTCAAAATCATGATCTGAAACTAAATGCCAAAAAATGCATTATTGTATTCTTTGTGACATCATCTACCCCAGGGAGCTTCAGCATTGACCATACTTCCTAAGAGTTGACCTAGTTGTTCAGCATTTGGGAGCTTATGTGGGTAGTGACATAACCTTTGACCTACAGGTATCTATTGTAAGAAAGTCCTTTTATATTGCGCAACTTATAAACAAAGGGATTTTGTCAAAAATCAGGGAATGTCACTGGCCCCCTTTAATCAGCCCTCATCAGGCTAATCCTTGAATATAATGCCTCCTTTGTTATGTATCTCTCCAGACACATGCAACAACTGGAATGTCCACAGAGATGCCTTACTAAAAGGATACAAGGGCTAAGTAACATGTCCTACATGGACTGACTCAAAGCCCTGTCACTGCCCTCTGTATCCTACAAACTGTTGAGAGGTGACCTGTCTCTGGCATACAAGGCATCCTCTGACACATTGCTGATGGATTCACTGCACATTAGCAAGTCAAATGTCATCAGAATACTCAGTCCAGGGATCTAAACCTTTTCTGCAATATCAACAGAACAGTCTTGAGGAACCGGTATATTTCACAAGAGGTATCACTGCCATGGAATAGATTGCCCATGCACAAAAAACAAAGTTCATCCCCATCCATTTTTAAATGCAACTTATATCTATGGATGGGAAACAAAGAAATACCTCAGGACTGCCTCTGGTACTAGAAATAGACAGAAGCAGCCCCTAAATGCTTTATCCATGCATGGGTCCCCTCAAATTATTTATGGTATGATCATGGTTATTCTTATTAGAGGCAACATATAATTAATGACCCAGGGATAGATATGGCCAATCTTAAAATGGTCTGCAAGGGCAGCTAGCCTAGTACTTACCTATGAACCTATGGAGTTCAGTTAGGGTTTTGCTGCACATATTAGTATATTCATCTGCATACTGTATTACTGTGGCATCAGCACTTGTTTTGTATTTGTTTTTGATAAGGATGTTATAAAAGTAAGACAGCTAGTATGGATCCTTACCATATGCCAGTGGTAATATTCTAATTTGATGAGACAGTATCTTGGCATTTAATGTACTGATTGGGATTGCTAAGATAGCTCTGAAACCAGGAGGTTTTGATATTTATTTCAACTCCGCTAATCTGTCAATAAAGAGGTAAGAGCAGACCATTTCAAATGCTTTTTACAGGTTTAAGAATGTAAGAGACACGATATCAAATTTTCCTGTGAGTGTCGACTTTGTTTAGTAATGTTAGCTGTCTCTGTACTGCATTCTAAATAGAATCCATGTTAAGTGTGAGACATTGCGTTTCTTTGGTTAGATGAGTTTGTTATTACTTGTGGATATATTTCTGTAAGATTTTGGAAAATGTGGATATTAAAGTTATTGTTCTGCAGCTGGATAAATCCAATGATGCACCACAGTGATATTATCTATATTATCTTGTAATAGCATGTCGTTATCAGCAGAGACCCTAAATATGATGTTTTCTTTGCTTTCATAATAAAGTTTGCCAGCGTTCTCCTCACTCTTAATGCTAACTCTTCTATCACTAGGACAAATAGTCCTTGCAATAGTGTACACAGTTCTACATAAAGAGGGCATCCATACTTAGTTTCCATTTGCAAAGACCAAACTGAGGAAGTCCCAACACTGACCAATTTATCAAATGCAGGTCTATGATAGAATGCCTTGTTACAGTTAATGAACTGATTTCGAAACCTTCTCTTTTCTAACGCATGGAAAAGAAAAGGCCAGTCAACAAAATCAACGCCTTTGTGAATGTCAAGCAAGGATAACTCCAGCATTCTTACCCTTGTTCCATATTTATACATAAAGTGGGCCAACACCTACAATTGTCAATTCTCTGTCACCTGGAATGAAGATGTTTTCATCCTTTTTAAATCTGCATTAAAAATGTATAAGTGTGTCAGTGATTATAATTATGGAGTTGGTGTAGGCATCTATAAGAAGAATTGCCTGTTAAATACTAGGAATAACAATTTTTATTTGATGTATAGGTTGGTAGATTGATGGTTGTATATATTTTATGGAACAGCTTGTAAATGGTGCAATAATATCTCTTTATGAATTAGGAAATCTGAGTCAAATGATTCTTTTAAGTATAATTAGAATAGATGGATGGATAGGCATGCAAGTTTATGATCCTCTATCCTTTAGTGGCAAGCTCTTTAAAGGCCTTTCTAGGTGCTGAGCTTAAATTAAGATAACTGGACATTGAGTTAAATTTGTTGGACTTTATCCAGTCTCTTGGGAAAAAAGTTTAACTGGTGTTAAAAAACTAATACAATGAAAAGCTATTGTCATTTAATAATATGCAAACATGTCTGTTTAAAATATTACTGGATAGATAAATGCAGATAAATAGACTCCGAAAAACACAAGAGAAATTATATATACATCTGAACCACGTATATAATTGGGGTATACTCCTTCTGCCGTGCCATAAAATATATATGCCCTTATCCTTGTAACTAAATTCAGTTTACACACTGAAATTACTTTGCTAAATACATTGGGAAAGGGATTTTATGCTACAGAGAATTAGTTCTCCCTGAAACAATTCTGCAATAGCCAAGAATACTTCAATACTGAGAACAACTTCATTTGTGAGATGAACATATAAGATGAGGAATTTAATTTAGGTTACACAAGTGCATTATACATCTATATTTCTCAAATGAATACTGGCTATTTTATTAATGGGGGAGTGTAATCAAAATATCAAATAAAAAACATTAAGAAAATAAAAAAGGATAAAAATAACTGCTATCACCTTCTGGATAGAATTACATAGTATTAAGTAACATTACATAGTATTAAGTAAACTTACATGCATAGGAATATTACACATATCTCAGGTTCACAATCAGAAAGAATCAGCATATAATATTTTGTATCATATGCCAACAATCCATAATGCTGTTATATCAAATACTACAATAAACTGCTTATGTTACCTTCCTACCAGCTTTAGTCCATCTAAGGAAAAAATAACTGAAATAATTTCTATGTATATTTATTGACAGTAAACTGTTCATGACTGCATGAATACTAATTTGTGATGAGGAAATCTAAATATGAAGGAATGCAACCATATGTTCAATTTATATTACAACTGCAATTAAAACAACATTCATTTGGATGGTGTAGTGGTGCAGCGGTAGCGTTGTCACCTCACAGTAAGAGGTTCTCTGGTTCAATTCTTGGTTGTGGTGCCTTCTTTGTGGAGCCTACATGTCCTCCTTGTGTTTATGTGGGCTTCCTCCCATGTTACAAAGACATGCTTCTGGAGAGTTTCTCCCACAGGCCGCTGCTGAAAATTGGTTTTGTTCCAAGTTGGATTTTCCTGGTTAACAAATATTAAATAAATTTACTAAATAGTCAACAATAATTATTTATTTATTTAACATTTGCTGACCAGGAAAGTGCGACTAGGACAGAGCCTGTTTTCAGCAGAGGCCCAGGGAGAAACGCTCCAGATGCATGTCTTTGGATTGTGGGAGGAAACCGGCATACCTAGAGTAATCCCACACGAATGCCGGGAGAACATGCAGACTCCACACGGAAGGCACCCCAGCCGAAAATTGAACCGGAGAACCTCTTGCTGTGAGGCAACAACGTTAACCACTGCACAACTGCGCCGCCCATTATCTTATTATCTAACTTATCTGAAAATGCTCAAGAGCTATGGTCAACCATGTCTTCTGTGAAAAGCGGCAAACAAGATCAGGGGCATCTTAGATTGGTGCACTATGGGCAAGGGAGAAGCTCAAGAGTTTCTGTTTGCCATGAGCTTTAGTAGCAGCCAAGTCAGATCTGAGGATCAGATCCAAACCCATCAGTTGAGGACAGAATGAAAACTGACATCAGATCAATTTACAAATAAAAAAATTCAAAAAAATGAAAAAAAAAAAAAAAAAAAAAAAAATATATATATATATATATATATATATACATACACACACAGAACACACAGCACCATCAAATTAGGAAGTTCAAAGTGAAAATGTTAAAAAACCAGTGTAATTTACAATTAAAATTGGTACCAGATGCCATGTCACTTTCATGCTGATAATTTAGTGGATTGATGTGCTATACAGGATCGGAACCTAAAGAACAAATACACAATATGGGTAATCGAGGACAATATGGTGAGGTCTGGCTACTGACCCCTGATAGCAAAGAACTATGTGCAAATTTACACAGTGATGGAACAGTGAAACAGGCAGAGACAAATGGGAAGAAAACAGAAATGCGGAAGTATTAAGAAAATCATTTACACATAATTTTCAACCGTTTTAGCTGAATGTGATCAGAAAACAATCGCTAGCATGAAAAAAAGAATATTTACAGGTAACCTATGTTCTCTTTAAAGAAATAAAACATTTAAAAGTAATATCAGCAGAAAAATAACATCTTAAACAGGGACATGGGACTTGAGGAACTGACTGTACATTAAAATTCACACAAGCAGCCTTGAAGGTGCTCATACGATGAGCACTATGACCACATACAAATCAGGAGAAGAGATTTTTTTTGCTCTTTCCAATTGTATATGTCTTCCTTAATCCCACATAACTGATTTGTATTGCATCTGTGATGACTTACTTGCCTCCTTCATATGTTTTAGTTTACTTTCCAAGTCTCTCATGTTAACCAGTAGTTTGGCAGTATACATATACACTGTTAATAAACTTGTCATTAGGCAAAGTGGTTCTGCTGCTTACTCTCATGGAGATTTGTTTTGTAAGTGGTCTGTAAGTTAAGAGAAGTTAGAGACTATGAGCTCATCTCTAGAGTCTGAATTATCTGAAAATCTGAAAATATCTATGTGACTTGTTTTATCAGGAGAAGTTTTTTTTTTTTGCCCTTTCCAATTATATATGTGTTCCTTAATCCCACATAAGCAATTTGTATTGCATCTGTGATGACTTACTTGCCTACTTCATATGTTTTAGTTTACCCTGCAAGTCTCTCATGTTAACAAGAACATCGAGTCTTATCAGAAGTTGCCTCCCCTGTGTGATTTGCAGTTGGCCTAAGAGAATTTGGCCAATATTTCCCATCAGTTCTTGTATGGCTGCTTAGAAAGTAATGAGTCTTGGTTCACTTTCACATCTCTTTCTTTGCTCTCCTCGGTCCTTCTTAAACATTTGTACTGCCTGTTGACAAGCTTTATGCATAAAACTCTTTACTTTTGTCTCTGTTGGCTAATATAGATTTTCTGGTTAACGGATCATGCAACCAGGAATGCTGGATATATTTGCACAGCTGGGCAACCAACTTGCATTACCTGCCATTTATATTGTCATATAGTTTGCTTGAAAAAAAAAGTGGCTCCAAGAAGTCTACCACAAACATAATTTGATACTTTTCCCATGAGACTTCCATTTGGTGCTGACTACTCCAAATTAACTATTTTTGCTTAAACTTGGGGATGCCACTGATATTAATTCATGCATGGATTCCTCTGTTTATATTACTGGGACCTCAAATAATGTATCCTTTGTATATCTGGGTTGTATTAGTATGAGAAATGCATTACTTTTCTAATTAATGAACTAGAAATTTTTCATTAGCCCTGATCGCATAAATGGTCCTACACTCATATAGGTTCATAGGTACGTACTAGGCTATTGGCCCTAGGACCTATATAAGCCTAACCAAAAAATTTACCCTGGCTTTCTCCACCCAAGAAAATTATTTTCCTGTGCCCCTGTCGAGCAGAGCCACAGAAGTGATCCCTGGGGTGAATTTCCCATTTCCCATCCAATCATCAAGATTTTTCTTGAAGAGTGCTAATGAGGAGCTCTGTTTGACATAGATAGGTAGTCTGTTCCAGAGTATGGGAAGTCTCTGGGACAGGAATCTATCCCTCCAGCATGTTCTGTTTATTGTGGTGACGAGGTTTAGGTCCCTAGAGCGTGTAGCTCGGAGGGATTGGGATTTCTTTAAGTGGAGCATGTCCAACAGCTCTGGGTTTGACATAGCTTTGTATGTTAGGCAGAGATCACCCCTGAGTAGGCGATATGCAATGGAGTAAAGCTGTAGTTTTTTGAAAAGGTCTGCATAGGGCATCTGTTTGAGGCCAGTAATCCTCTTTGTGAGGTATTTCTGTGGTCTTTCCAGTTGTTGTAGATATCTTGTGAGGTACATACCAAAAGGGGCATTGTACTCTATAATGGGTCTAATGAGTGATGAGTAGCGGGGAACAATGACCTCTTTTTTTCTGGATGAGAATCCTTTTGTGATCAGATGAGCCACATAGAAGGATTTCCTGACCACTGTGGCAATGTGATTATCAAAGGAGAGACTACTGTCCACCTGTGTCCCAAGGTCTCTTATCACATTTTCGGCATTAAGTAGACTACCAGCTATGTGGTAGTTCATGGGTACAGAATTTTTACCAAAGGGGATGACAATACACTTTTTGGCATTGAGCTTCAGGCCATGGCTTTGACACCAGGTATGTGTCTCATTGAGGCTCTTTTGTAGTTTGTCCACATTGTTAGGAGTTTCGATTATGGCTCCTAGTTTGCAGTCATCTGCAAACTTTGTTAGCCAAAGACCTTATGTGTTAGCCTGCACTTCAGAGAAGTAGATACCAAACAGGAGAGGACCCAGGACTGAACCCTGTGGTACTTCACTTGTCACTGGTCTGAAGTCGGATTTGGAATACGCTACTTTCACAGTGTGGGTTCTGTCCGTGAGCCAGTTGGCAACCCATCTTGTGACATAGGGTTTTATACCTAGTTTAGTGAGCTTATCTATAATTCCAGAGTGGGGGATGGTGTCGAAAGCCTTGGCGAGATCTAGATAAGCTGTGTGAACCATTTTACTCTCATCTATAGCTTTGGTGACTGCTTCAAAGAAGTCAATCAGGTTTAGGAGACATGATCTGCCTTTTACAAATCCTAACTGGGTAGGGTCCAGAGTTTGGAGATTACCCATGTCTTTGTTTATGAGTTCCATGATGATACGTTCCATGGCCTTGCAGACCAGGCTCATCAGGCTATTGGGGCGGTAGTTCCTGGGGTCCGTCGTGGCTACACCTTTGTGGAGTGGGATAACCGTCGTGGTGCGCCATTCAGTGGGTACAAAGCCTGAGGTGAGGCTGTGAGTGAACATGGTACTTGGGTAGGGTGCCAGTTCATTCTGTAGTTCATGTAGAATGCAGCCTGGGATATTGTCAGGTCCCATGGATGCTGTGTTCTTGGCTTTGGAGAGTGTGTTTTTTTACCTGTGCAGTCGTGATTATAGGAACTTTGCATTCTTCTGATATGGAGATGGGCCCTCTAGGGGGTGAGAGGGGGGTAAAGTTAGCTCTGAACCTATCTGCTAGGATGTTGGCAATATCAGTTGGTTCTGTATATTTAGTGCCATTGTGCTGTAACTCAAAGCAGATCTGAGTGTTCCCATTGAGATTCTTGACATAGCTATAGAATGCTTTGTGGTTGTCTTTAGAGTCAGTGGCAATTTTGTTTTCGTAACTAGCTTTGGAGGATTTTATGAGGAATCTCAGCTTCTTACTGAGGTTGACCATGGAGTTCCTCCAGTCATGGGATTTTACTCTTTTTTGCAACAGCTTCTTTCTTCTGTTGTAGAGTTTGTTTATGGCAGAGGACCACCAGATTGGCTTTTTTTAGAGGATAATATCTTGGTTCTATTAGGGATAGCATGATCCATGCACTCGTGTAAGTACATATAAAGTGCATTTGTGTAGGATTCAGCAGTCATACCTCTATTGTCCATCTGCATGGGTGTCTTGAAGTTTGCCACTTCTGTCTTAAGAAGTGTGAAGTTGGCTTTGGAGAAGTTTTTTACGATGGTTTCCCTAATTGGGGGTGGGAGTGGGATGTGGATGTCTAGGCTGATTAGCTTGTCGTCGGATCTGACCAATGAGGAATTGACCTCTGTTGTGGAACACCGGTTTCCCATGTTGGTAATGACCAGGTCTAGGATATTGCTACTCCTGGTGGGGGTGTGAATAAGTTGATCCAAGGCGTTGGAATTTATGAATTCTAGAAAACGTTGAGCAAAAGAGTTGGTACATGAGTAGTTTTCCCAGTTAATGGTGGGGTAGTTGAAATTGCCCATTATTAGGGTGTTGGGTTGTACCCTAATACTTTCCAGAGAATCAAGAAATGAGGAGTGGGAATCCTGGGGCATGGTGGGGGGTCTGTAGCAAGCTGCAATTTGGATTGTGGTCTTGCCCAGAGTTAGTTGCACTTGGATAATCTCGGATGCATTATGCTGTGCAACTAGCCTGGAGGTGTGGATATCCTTAATGAATATGGACACGCCTCCGCCTTTAGTGCTTCGTTCTGGGTTAGGTGGCCGAAAGGTGTGGTATGAATTGTAGCCTGGTAATGCAGGGGTGCTCTCTGGAGCTTTGAA
This sequence comes from Protopterus annectens, assembly GCF_019279795.1. Lineage (NCBI taxonomy): Eukaryota > Metazoa > Chordata > Ceratodontiformes > Protopteridae > Protopterus > Protopterus annectens. The sequence goes on along the minus strand of NC_056743.1, from coordinate 1,632,489,761 downwards.
CCAGGTCTCTGTCACTGCACAGATGTCAATGTTCTCCATTTTAAGGAGTGCCTCGAGTGAGTGCATTTTGAGGTTTAGACTTCTAGCATTGAGTAGCATTACCCTCAGATTTTGCTTGCTTGTACCTGTTACGGTGGTGACTTTGTCATTTGAACTTTGCCTAAAAAGGCACTATAGGGATGGCAAGGGCCTTAGACAGTATCCGGAATCCTAAGGGCGACAGGTGCAGGCCATCTCTGGCAAAGCATCGTGGTCTGTCGATCATGTCGTCCCAGGCAGACAAATACTGGATCCCCTTAGAATGACACCAGAAGCTTAGCCAATTGTTGAAGTCAATCATTTTGTCCTTGTACTGTGGTATCATTCTGGGTGATGGCAGGATGCTACTCAGAGTTAGGGTCATACCTGCCTGGGATACAAGATCAGAGAGCTCCTCCATGTCTCTTTTCATGTAGTCCAGGGAGGTACGTCTCAGGTCATTCACACCAACATGGACAATGACAGTGTCATATTTGTCTTATTGTGGAGTGACCTGAGTGCATGCGTTATGTGGCGGATCCTGGCACCTGGCAGGCAGCTGACAGTAACTTTCTCCTTGTTTAGTCTAGTGAGTGGAACTTCAGTGTGCCTGACTATAGAGTCACCTATGACTAGAGTGTTGAGTACGTTGTTATGCCTTATGGGCTGTGGTTGAATGGCACACTGAGTTTGTGGGCTATGTGTCATTTGGGTTGTGTTGGGTGGTGGAGTTTGCTTGCGTTTATGCTTTGGATGTCCCTGATGCTTGGGCAGGTTTTTATTGAGAGCCTCCACAAATGTAAGTGTGTGTTTTGTGTTTCTATGTGTGTGTTTTGGTGGTGTAGGTTTTGAGGGACTATGTGATGAGTGTGGTGTGGTGCAAGTGTTTACCTTCTCCTCTTGACTGTCTAGTCCAGTCTTGGGTGAAGAGAGCTTTGCTTCCAGTTTGGCTATATAAGTGCATCTCTCACAGGTTGTAGTGTTGGGTGGTAGGAGGAGAGGGGTGTCTGTGTACATGAGGCAATTGCTGCATTGCCCCAAGATGCCCAGATTCATCAGGTAGACAGAGAAATCACTGGGAGCTGACCCTTAGACATGCCTGGATAGGTGCTTATTTATTAAGTACTAAAAACTGCTTTCCTCTAGGCAAGTGAGGAAAGCTGAGTGCTGTAGTAATTTGCAGCTTATGTAGTGCTTACAATGAGTTCTGAACAAGTGCTGAGTTGCAAAGAAACAGATTTGAGTGCTGAAACTAGAAAACTGGCTAGTTATAAGAAACAAAACTAAGCTAGAAGGCTTCCCTCCAACACAAAAGGGCTTGGGGGCTCAGAAGCCTACAAACAGTCTAGACCACTTAACAGGAAAGGCAGGAAACAAGCTTAATTTTTTTTGTTCTTTCCCAGATGCTCTCTTTGTACACAGTAAAGTGCCTGAAATCAGAATATGATCTCACTGCACTCAGTTGAGTGAGCAAATGAGATGGGCCCAGAAGGAGTATCCAAACACAAATTTACAAGAGGGGCGGGCAGTTTCAAAGCCACTAAGATTAACACCAAAAAAGAAACAGGGAGGGTGGGTGGAAAAACTAACTGAAGAACAAAGTCAAAACTTCCAATTCAGTTAATATTCATGCAACACAATTAAAGCAATTTAGATACTGTATTATTTGAAAAACGTGCAGATAAAAAGTTCTTAAATTCTCTTATACGTCCAGTTGAATACAGCTAGATCTTAGCCGGCCAAAGCTGAGGTTTTTAAGTAAAAAATATTTCAAACTGTACCACTTAAATAGGCATTGACAGGAAATCAAAGATGATTCTTGGCATTTAGTTTTCTGAATCTGTTTAATAAATAATCAGTCCAGCTACTTTGATCTCTCAGTAATTGGTGTAACTTAATAAGCCATTCACTTTCCTGCTTTGCTTCAACATTGGTGTTTTGCAAATGTTCATTTATTGATAGTAGTTTATCTTTCACAACTGCAAATCATCTTGTTGTCTCTAGGCAATACAATGGTAGGTCTCTTCTTGTATGACTACAAAAGACAGCATCTTTCTTTTTTTTGGCTGTTTTTTCTCACATACATCTGCCATCAATGGGCCTCAGTGCCTTTTACCAGTCATCATGTACACATGCCCCTCCTGGCTTCCCCTGCATAAAATCTGATTAGGGTTGGGGGCCAATGAGGAGAATGATGCATCATTGGTCTGTGTCATATTGCTACAAAAGGAGATTTTCACTGATTAGTAGGTGCTGCCATGGGAGGATGGGTCAGCCTGCATAAGTGCAAACATATAACACCCAATGTGTGGGATATACAATGGACACACTCCAGCAAACTGCTATGACTGCTTTTATTATTCACATTACCTTCTCCCTTTAATATAGGCTTAATCAAGGTGTTCCTTTTATTATTGTCTTCTTCAGCTACCGCACATAAATTATTATAATCATATCCTCTCTGTATAAAAAACTAGTCCTTAACACTTTTTGCTTATAATCAATATCACATGTGGTCATCCTAGAGGCCCTAATAAACTGGCCTCTCTGAATATTTCTTTTTATAAATCTAGGATGACCACTAGGTCACTGTTGGGAAATGTATTCTTTCCATATAGTTTCCTATCTGGCCTTTTACCTTTCAAATTCCACTGTAATTGAATATCTAATAATGCCTTATATAAACACACCTTGATTTGTGAAAAATATAAAAAAGTTTCTTTTTTCTGTAATTGGTACAATGGACATGAGGGGTGGGTGCTATAAAAATAAGCAAGAAACCATTGAAACAGAATGGAAAGTAAGACTTGGTGCAGATAAATTCCCAGAGATTAATGAGACTGTCAATATAAAATGTTTTTTGAAAGAAAAAAGGCTAAAAATCAAATATTATTGTTTGTAAGAATTTGTTTATATATATATATATATATATATATATATATATATAGAGAGAGAGAGAGAGAGAGAGAGAGTAAAGTACATTTTATGACAGTTTTTCAAAGGTTTTCTTTATTTAGGAGATTTATGAACTAATTGGTGATAAATGTTTTTTATTGATGGTCTGTTTTTATTGGTCAGTGGTTGTTAAAAAGTCAGTGATGGTGTAAAATTTAGTTTATGAAGAAGTCTTTTAAGACGAAAGCATGATATTAAGGTTTATTAACGCTAAGACCGGGTGTTATTTTTCTCCTACAACCCTGTTGTTGAAGTGGTTTTATTTAATAGTTCATTTTTTTTTATATATCAAGAGAGAGAAACATATGTATATATCTTTATGCATATATATATATATATATATATATATATATATATATATATATATATATATATACACACACGTGTGTGTGTTTGCATATATATATATATATATATATATATATATATATATATATATATATATATACACACACACACACACACACACACACACACACACACACACACACACACACACACACACACACACACACACATATATATATATATGTGTGTATGTATAGGTAGATAGAAAGCTAGATCTAGATATAAATATATATATAGATATATAGATGCCTTATATTTTGTTGATCTTGGTTTTCATCATCAAATGAAAAAGCTGGTTCTGTTGATAAAAAATCAGCTGACTGAACCATACTGTTGTTTTTTCAAAATGACATTGTGGTACAGTGGGGATTGGAAACCTTACCCTTAACCCACTGTAGTGCAGTCTCAGAGTGGGTATAAATAATTAACAGGGAGATGAGGGTGTCCCGGTCGCTCTCCCCCACCAGTTTTTTTAATGTATCCGTCTCACAGCATAAGGGTCAACATTTGTATATCTGTATTTGTCAGAAATACCATCAAGTAAAATTCTATGACCCTAACTTGGAGTTCATGGAGATCCAAATCAACTTCAAGAAAACTCAACTATTATTTAATTGCTAGCAACAGGTCTCATCAATAACTCCCAAGAGATCACACACACAAAAAAACCCCAAAAACTTTACTACCACTGAGGGGTAAATATGATATGAAATACCTTCTTGCTAGGAGACTTCAGTTACTCAAGCAGTTATTGCAATAGTTAGAGCTCAAAAAATTGTTAAACTTGGTGTTTTCTATTCTTAATACCAATGTACAGAAGCAAACTCTAAAATTATCTTTTAGGAGTTCTGACATCCTGGCTAAAACTGTCCACAATGAACTATGAATGTAGCATTGCAACTAAAAGTTAACCGTAAGACCTTCTTTAGCTGTATTAGATGTATTAGAATTTTCCTACAATTATGTATTAAACTTATTTGAACTGACACCTCCTTTTCTGACTCCAAGGATATTGTTAATATTCTTGCAGACAAATTCTCTTCCAGCTTCATACCATTCACCCACCCATCCTTCTCTCCCCTCCATTCTCCTTCATACTCCCCCTCCTGAGATCAATTTTGACCAAGTCCTTTTGGTACTTTCCAAAATTAAAAACAATACTTCAAAGAGTCCTAACAATATCCTTGGACACCTGCTGAGAAATTTAAAGTCCCACTTGGCAAATACCCTCGATCAACACTTCCACCTGTCTCTCTTCAATAGTGATGTCCCTGAGGAATGTAGAATTGCAGTTGTGGTGCCTTGCATAAAGGCCACCCCTTTACTGACCTTGGGAATTTCAGACCTATTAGTCTCACTACCATTATTGGTAAGGTTTTGGAAAATATTATAGCTGAACAAATAAACTCTAGTATAAGTGACCTTATATCCCTGGATACATATTAGTTTGTCTTTGTAAAAGTCAGATCATGATTGCCCATCCTGGTTGAGTTCTTTGCAACAGTTACTGATGCAATGGATAATGGGCATACAATCCACACTGCTTATCTTGTGAAGGTCTTTGATGCTGTCCCCTATGTCAGGATTATTGAAAAAAGTCTTCCAACTCAGTGTTAACCTATGCATACTTCACTGGATTGTTAATTGGCTCTCTGGCAGAACAAATACATTAATGTTGATGTGTTTGCTCTAGACAGAAATATGTCACTAGTGGTGTCCCCCAATTATCTGTCCTGGGTCCCCCCCTCTTTGGTATACATTTTTGTGACATAAATGCCAATAAAAAGGAACTCTGACAAACCAAGTTTGTTGATAATTGCAAACTGGGAATGATTATCAAATCTCACTCATATAGTCAAAGGCTACAGAAAGGGCTGGGCCAAACAAATTCTTGGTGCATTAATCATGGGCTTAACCTTAACACCAAGAAAGAGCACCGTTTACCTTATAGATAAAATTCTACTTTAATTTGACACAGTCATCTGTGACATGAGATAATACGTTGATAACAGACTCTCCTTTGACCACTATTGCTCTGTGGTGGTTAAAAAATCCATATAACTGCCACAGTGTATCCTTTGTGGCATCTCCCCAAGGTCCAAAAAAGTTCTAATCTTTATTCATCACTTGTTAGTGCCATCACTGAATATACTGCACCCTTCTGCATGTACCACACCAGGCACCTAAGCCAGTTTGAGAAACTTCAAAGTTTCATCACCAAAAAAAAAAATCTTAGCTTTCTGTACCCTTAGTTACTCTGATAGACTAAAAGCTCTTCTTGGTCGTACAGCCTTCTGACAGATGACTGATGCTTAACTACGAATGGTCCAGAAATCAAACTCCTACCCTTAAATAGAACAAGTAGTAAAGCAAGCATCCATTCTAGAGACCTAAACCTATGCTGTGACATCAACAAGACCAGATGGTGTAACACATACCTTATCCAACATTTACACTTTTTCTGGAATAGGATCTCATTACTCATCAAGCAGACTGCTTCCCTAGCAATCATTAAAGCCAGTCTGAATTATTGGATGGGTGAGCACAAATTTTCACTAGGAATATGTGGAGAAAGTCTGCGTAATGGGGAGTATGGCTAGTTTTCCACCAGTACTGGGTGATGTGGCTGACTTTCTTGATGGTCCCATTTGACTGTAAGCTTAGTAAGAATGCATGAAGCAATGAACCTTTGAAAAATTCAATCATTTTCTTTGAGAGGTCTAGTGGTAATACCACACCACCAAGCGAAACCATATTTTGGCACTTCTCTACTACAAACCTACTTCAGATTGTAGCCGGGCTAAGCAAAATTCACAACAATCCTCTGAAGATGGACCCAACTCAGGGGGCTGCTGCATTCATCTCTTAATTATACAATAAACAAAATCACTGCACAGAAAACTCTGTACCTATTAGCCTTAACTATAATGATAAATTCAGGATCATACCACCCTGGTAGAACTCCTGAATTAATAAACCGTACAAAGAAAAGAAGGAAAATATTTAGAAATGTAAGAAATTCCCATTCCCATACCGTTTTACCTTTATAAAGCTGAATCACAGTGTTTAGAATGCTCATATGAGCGACTGGTAACTACAGTTGCCACCATTTCAAATGCCCAAAGTGGGACATTTTTGGTAGAAATGTCAGATTCTTCAGGGCAAAACATACCCACAGCTGGTACAAAGGACAGAACTTCACTTTTTTTGCCTAAATAAAAGCTTATTCTTCTAGCACTTTAGTTGCTTATTCTATTTCTTATAACATTTAGGTGTTTCAGATACAGAATAACTGGTTTATGCAACTATTACATAAAATGTAGGAAATATGTTTGTCCTAAAATCTCAGGACATTTGCCATTTTTTTGATTTCTTTTCTGGACACAACTGCCTAAAGAGGGACTGTCCCTCGCAAAGTGGGACAGGTGGTAACCCCACTCATAACCACAAATGTGAAAATGGTAATAGTCCTTAATGTTCGAAAAATAGCAAATCGAAAAGCAGATTCACTGTTTTTCGAACATTAATGTCGAATGAAAAAAAAAGAAGTGTAAAGCAGGGGGCAAGCCCACCAGCGCCCCCCACACACCCCTACTTTAATATTCAAACTCCGAGATCACACTACAGTGGGGAAAGGGACCATTCTCCGATCCCCACTATAGTGCAATCCACCCCACAATGTCGAATGTGCAATGAGCGAATGTCACTGTGCATTTGCTCATTGCACATTTGAACCTTTTTTCGTTCGGAGTTTGCAAACTTTGCAAACAGCCTTTTGAACAATTGCTGTTCGCCCATGTGCAATACGCACACATGAAGGTAAACTTCCCATACCTCAAGACTGTACTGACATATACCAGCAAGGAACTTAAGGGCACTAATAGAATATAGAAAGCAAAGTATGAGCTTAAGGTCACTATAGATACCAATGGAATCAATAAATCTTTCTTCAGTTATGTGAGTAAATTAAAGAATAATGTCCAATAATGCATTGAGCTCATCCATAATAATATCACACATTCTGACCCCAAGGATATCACCAATATATTAATAGACACATTTAGTGTTAACTTTTCCCCAGCTATTCCTATTGCACCCACTTCTACTTCTTCATCTTCTTTTGGCTTTTCCCGGTTAGGGGTCACCACAGCGGATCACCTGTCCGCTCATGATTGGCAGTGGAGTTTTCCAGTGTTGAGTTGCCAGCCCGGCGCCCAACCTTCCACAGAAGGCACACACTCACACCTAGAGCCAATTTAGAGTGTCCAATCCACCTACTGCATGTCTTTGGGATGTGGGAGGAAACCGGAGCACCTGGAGGAAACCCACGCGATTCCTATTGCACCCACTATCCAAGAAAATTATTTTACTCTTAAAATCACATTGGGACTCATTGTAGAATCTATTCCAAAGGCTATAACTAATACTTTTATGGTAACATATAACATACCAAGCTACAACCTCATCATTGGCAGGTATGCATTTTTTATACTTAAACTGTTCAACCTCAGCCTATCGACAGGGTTTGTGCATGATGCCTGAAGAACAACTATTGTCACTTCCCTATACAAGGGAGTCTTCTCTATAGAGCAAGGTAATGATAGGCCCACCTCAACAGCCTCACATGCAAAGCCGTGGAATATTTCACAAGAGAGCTTATTACTGAAGTAAAGCAAGAATGCACACCAATTCCCTTTTCATCTTATCACATTTTGTATTTTTCTTTTCAATTTGTTGTTGTGCTTATTTGATTGACTCAAAACATGTTTAGTTTCATCTCAGTTGCATAAGAATTTAAATGCAGTGCATGACATTGAATGAGTTTCACATCTTGTGCCTGCACAGACATGGCATCTTATATTTTTTGTGCGTAATTTCCTCTGTTTTCAAAATGAAGTCTGTCTACATGGTGCAGATGAATGAAGGCCTGACTGTGACTCAGTCCACTATGGTTCCATTGTGGTCCCAGCTGGGGAGGAACCAGACTGGAAGGAGAATAATGAAGGGGAAGAAGTGTCCACATCTGTAGAGTAAACAGTGGAGACAGGGACATAATCCATAATGCCTTAAGACTGGATGGGGTCTGATTTCTGGCAACAACCCTTGCAGAGGTGAAGGGGAAGAAGTGCCCACATCTGTAGAGTAAACAGTGGAGACAGGGACATAATCCATAATGCCTTAAGACTGGATGGGGTCTGATTTCTGGCAACAACCCTTGCAGAGGTGAAGGGGAAGAAGTGTCCACATCTGTAGAGTAAACAGTGGAGACAGGGACATAATCCATAATGCCTTAAGACTGGATGGGGTCTGATTTCTGGCAACAACCCTTGCAGAGGTGAAGGGGAAGAAGTGTCCACATCTGTAGAGTAAACAGTGGAGACAGGGACATAATCCATAATGCCTTAAGACTGGATGGGGTCTGATTTCTGGCAACAACCCTTGCAGAGGTGAAGGGGAAGAAGTGCCCACATCTCTAGAGTAAACAGTGGAGACAGGGACATAATCCATAATGCCTTAAGACTGGATGGGGTCTGATTTCTGGCAACAACCCTTGCAGAGGTGAAGGGGAAGAAGTGTCCACATCTGTAGAGTAAACAGTGGAGACAGGGACATAATCCATAATGCCTTAAGACTGGATGGGGTCTGATTTCTGGCAACAACCCTTGCAGAGGTGAAGGGGAAGAAGTGCCCACATCTCTAGAGTAAACAGTGGAGACAGGGACATAATCCATAATGCCTTAAGACTGGATGGGGTCTGATTTCTGGCAACAACCCTTGCAGAGGTGAAGGGGAAGAAGTGTCCACATCTGTAGAGTAAACAGTGGAGACAGGGACATAATCCATAATGCCTTAAGACTGGATGGGGTCTGATTTCTGGCAACAACCCTTGCAGAGGTGAAGGGGAAGAAGTGTCCACATCTGTAGAGTAAACAGTGGAGACAGGGACATAATCCATAATGCCTTAAGACTGGATGGGGTCTGATTTCTGGCAACAACCCTTGCAGAGGTGAAGGGGAAGAAGTGCCCACATCTGTAGAGTAAACAGTGGAGACAGGGACATAATCCATAATGCCTTAAGACTGGATGGGGTCTGATTTCTGGCAACAACCCTTGCAGAGGTGAAGGGGAAGAAGTGCCCACATCTGTAGAGTAAACAGTGGAGACAGGGACATAATCCATAATGCCTTAAGACTGGATGGGGTCTGATTTCTGGCAACAACCCTTGCAGAGGTGAAGGGGAAGAAGTGCCCACATCTCTAGAGTAAACAGTGGAGACAGGGACATAATCCATAATGCCTTAAGACTGGATGGGGTCTGATTTCTGGCAACAACCCTTGCAGAGGTGAAGGGGAAGAAGTGTCCACATCTGTAGAGTAAACAGTGGAGACAGGGACATAATCCATAATGCCTTAAGACTGGATGGGGTCTGATTTCTGGCAACAACCCTTGCAGAGGTGAAGGGGAAGAAGTGCCCACATCTCTAGAGTAAACAGTGGAGACAGGGACATAATCCATAATGCCTTAAGACTGGATGGGGTCTGATTTCTGGCAACAACCCTTGCAGAGGTGAAGGGGAAGAAGTGTCCACATCTGTAGAGTAAACAGTGGAGACAGGGACATAATCTATAATGCCTTAAGACTGGATGGGGTCTGATTTCTGGCAACAACCCTTGCAGAGGTGAAGGGGAAGAAGTGTCCACATCTGTAGAGTAAACAGTGGAGACAGGGACATAATCCATAATGCCTTAAGACTGGATGGGGTCTGATTTCTGGCAACAACCCTTGCAGAGGTGAAGGGGAAGAAGTGCCCACATCTGTAGAGTAAACAGTGGAGACAGGGACATAATCCATAATGCCTTAAGACTGGATGGGGTCTGATTTCTGGCAACAACCCTTGCAGAGGTGAAGGGAAGAAGTGTCCACATCTGTAGAGTAAACAGTGGAGACAGGGACATAATCCATAATGCCTTAAGACTGGATGGGGTCTGATTTCTGGCAACAACCCTTGCAGAGGTGAAGGGGAAGAAGTGTCCACATCTGTAGAGTAAACAGTGGAGACAGGGACATAATCCATAATGCCTTAAGACTGGATGGGGTCTGATTTCTGGCAACAACCCTTGCAGAGGTGAAGGGAAGAAGTGTCCACATCTGTAGAGTAAACAGTGGAGACAGGGACATAATCCATAATGCCTTAAGACTGGATGGGGTCTGATTTCTGGCAACAACCCTTGCAGAGGTGAAGGGAAGAAGTGCCCACATCTGTAGAGTAAACAGTGGAGACAGGGACATAATCCATAATGCCTTAAGACTGGATGGGGTCTGATTTCTGGCAACAACCCTTGCAGAGGTGAAGGGGAAGAAGTGTCCACATCTGTAGAGTAAACAGTGGAGACAGGGACATAATCCATAATGCCTTAAGACTGGATGGGGTCTGATTTCTGGCAACAACCCTTGCAGAGGTGAAGGGGAAGAAGTGCCCACATCTCTAGAGTAAACAGTGGAGACAGGGACATAATCCATAATGCCTTAAGACTGGATGGGGTCTGATTTCTGGCAACAACCCTTGCAGAGGTGAAGGGGAAGAAGTGCCCACATCTGTAGAGTAAACAGTGGAGACAGGGACATAATCCATAATGCCTTAAGACTGGATGGGGTCTGATTTCTGGCAACAACCCTTGCAGAGGTGAAGGGGAAGAAGTGTCCACATCTGTAGAGTAAACAGTGGAGACAGGGACATAATCCATAATGCCTTAAGACTGGATGGGGTCTGATTTCTGGCAACAACCCTTGCAGAGGTGAAGGCGAAGAAGTGCCCACATCTGTAGAGTAAACAGTGGAGACAGGGACATAATCCATAATGCCTTAAGACTGGATGGGGTCTGATTTCTGGCAACAACCCTTGCAGAGGTGAAGGGGAAGAAGTGCCCACATCTGTAGAGTAAACAGTGGAGACAGGGACATAATCCATAATGCCTTAAGACTGGATGGGGTCTGATTTCTGGCAACAACCCTTGCAGAGGTGAAGGGGAAGAAGTGCCCACATCTCTAGAGTAAACAGTGGAGACAGGGACATAATCCATAATGCCTTAAGACTGGATGGGGTCTGATTTCTGGCAACAACCCTTGCAGAGGTGAAGGGGAAGAAGTGCCCACATCTGTAGAGTAAACAGTGGAGACAGGGACATAATCCATAATGCCTTAAGACTGGATGGGGTCTGATTTCTGGCAACAACCCTTGCAGAGGTGAAGGGAAAGAAGTGTCCACATCTGTAGAGTAAACAGTGGAGACAGGGACATAATCCATAATGCCTTAAGACTGGATGGGGTCTGATTTCTGGCAACAACCCTTGCAGAGGTGAAGGGGAAGAAGTGCCCACATCTCTAGAGTAAACAGTGGAGACAGGGACATAATCTATAATGCCTTAAGACTGGATGGGGTCTGATTTCTGGCAACAACCCTTGCAGAGGTGAAGGGAAAGAAGTGCCCACATCTGTAGAGTAAACAGTGGAGACAGGGACATAATCCATAATGCCTTAAGACTGGATGGGGTCTGATTTCTGGCAACAACCCTTGCAGAGGTGAAGGGGAAGAAGTGTCCACATCTGTAGAGTAAACAGTGGAGACAGGGACATAATCCATAATGCCTTAAGACTGGATGGGGTCTGATTTCTGGCAACAACCCTTGCAGAGGTGAAGGGGAAGAAGTGCCCACATCTCTAGAGTAAACAGTGGAGACAGGGACATAATCCATAATGCCTTAAGACTGGATGGGGTCTGATTTCTGGCAACAACCCTTGCAGAGGTGAAGGGAAAGAAGTGTCCACATCTGTAGAGTAAACAGTGGAGACAGGGACATAATCCATAATGCCTTAAGACTGGATGGGGTCTGATTTCTGGCAACAACCCTTGCAGAGGTGAAGGGGAAGAAGTGTCCACATCTGTAGAGTAAACAGTGGAGACAGGGACATAATCCATAATGCCTTAAGACTGGATGGGGTCTGATTTCTGGCAACAACCCTTGCAGAGGTGAAGGGGAAGAAGTGCCCACATCTGTAGAGTAAACAGTGGAGACAGGGACATAATCCATAATGCCTTAAGACTGGATGGGGTCTGATTTCTGGCAACAACCCTTGCAGAGGTGAAGGGGAAGAAGTGCCCACATCTGTAGAGTAAACAGTGGAGACAGGGACATAATCCATAATGCCTTAAGACTGGATGGGGTCTGATTTCTGGCAACAACCCTTGCAGAGGTGAAGGGGAAGAAGTGTCCACATCTGTAGAGTAAACAGTGGAGACAGGGACATAATCTATAATGCCTTAAGACTGGATGGGGTCTGATTTCTGGCAACAACCCTTGCAGAGGTGAAGGGGAAGAAGTGCCCACATCTGTAGAGTAAACAGTGGAGACAGGGACATAATCCATAATGCCTTAAGACTGGATGGGGTCTGATTTCTGGCAACAACCCTTGCAGAGGTGAAGGGGAAGAAGTGCCCACATCTGTAGAGTAAACAGTGGAGACAGGGACATAATCCATAATGCCTTAAGACTGGATGGGGTCTGATTTCTGGCAACAACCCTTGCAGAGGTGAAGGGAAGAAGTGCCCACATCTGTAGAGTAAACAGTGGAGACAGGGACATAATCCATAATGCCTTAAGACTGGATGGGGTCTGATTTCTGGCAACAACCCTTGCAGAGGTGAAGGGGAAGAAGTGCCCACATCTGTAGAGTAAACAGTGGAGACAGGGACATAATCCATAATGCCTTAAGACTGGATGGGGTCTGATTTCTGGCAACAACCCTTGCAGAGGTGAAGGGGAAGAAGTGCCCACATCTGTAGAGTAAACAGTGGAGACAGGGACATAATCTATAATGCCTTAAGACTGGATGGGGTCTGATTTCTGGCAACAACCCTTGCAGAGGTGAAGGGGAAGAAGTGTCCACATCTGTAGAGTAAACAGTGGAGACAGGGACATAATCCATAATGCCTTAAGACTGGATGGGGTCTGATTTCTGGCAACAACCCTTGCAGAGGTGAAGGGGAAGAAGTGCCCACATCTGTAGAGTAAACAGTGGAGACAGGGACATAATCCATAATGCCTTAAGACTGGATGGGGTCTGATTTCTGGCAACAACCCTTGCAGAGGTGAAGGGAAAGAAGTGCCCACATCTGTAGAGTAAACAGTGGAGACAGGGACATAATCCATAATGCCTTAAGACTGGATGGGGTCTGATTTCTGGCAACAACCCTTGCAGAGGTGAAGGGGAAGAAGTGTCCACATCTGTAGAGTAAACAGTGGAGACAGGGACATAATCCATAATGCCTTAAGACTGGATGGGGTCTGATTTCTGGCAACAACCCTTGCAGAGGTGAAGGGAAGAAGTGTCCACATCTGTAGAGTAAACAGTGGAGACAGGGACATAATCTATAATGCCTTAAGACTGGATGGGGTCTGATTTCTGGCAACAACCCTTGCAGAGGTGAAGGGGAAGAAGTGTCCACATCTGTAGAGTAAACAGTGGAGACAGGGACATAATCCATAATGCCTTAAGACTGGATGGGGTCTGATTTCTGGCAACAACCCTTGCAGAGGTGAAGGGGAAGAAGTGCCCACATCTCTAGAGTAAACAGTGGAGACAGGGACATAATCCATAATGCCTTAAGACTGGATGGGGTCTGATTTCTGGCAACAACCCTTGCAGAGGTGAAGGGGAAGAAGTGTCCACATCTGTAGAGTAAACAGTGGAGACAGGGACATAATCTATAATGCCTTAAGACTGGATGGGGTCTGATTTCTGGCAACAACCCTTGCAGAGGTGAAAGGGAAGAAGTGTCCACATCTGTAGAGTAAACAGTGGAGACAGGGACATAATCTATAATGCCTTAAGACTGGATGGGGTCTGATTTCTGGCAACAACCCTTGCAGAGGTGAAGGAGAAGAAGTGCCCACATCTCTAGAGTAAACAGTGGAGACAGGGACATAATCCATAATGCCTTAAGACTGGATGGGGTCTGATTTCTGGCAACAACCCTTGCAGAGGTGAAGGGGAAGAAGTGTCCACATCTGTAGAGTAAACAGTGGAGACAGGGACATAATCTATAATGCCTTAAGACTGGATGGGGTCTGATTTCTGGCAACAACCCTTGCAGAGGTGAAGGGAAGAAGTGTCCACATCTGTAGAGTAAACAGTGGAGACAGGGACATAATCCATAATGCCTTAAGACTGGATGGGGTCTGATTTCTGGCAACAACCCTTGCAGAGGTGAAGGGGAAGAAGTGCCCACATCTCTAGAGTAAACAGTGGAGACAGGGACATAATCTATAATGCCTTAAGACTGGATGGGGTCTGATTTCTGGCAACAACCCTTGCAGAGGTGAAGGGGAAGAAGTGCCCACATCTGTAGAGTAAACAGTGGAGACAGGGACATAATCCATAATGCCTTAAGACTGGATGGGGTCTGATTTCTGGCAACAACCCTTGCAGAGGTGAAGGGGAAGAAGTGCCCACATCTCTAGAGTAAACAGTGGAGACAGGGACATAATCCATAATGCCTTAAGACTGGATGGGGTCTGATTTCTGGCAACAACCCTTGCAGAGGTGAAGGGGAAGAAGTGCCCACATCTGTAGAGTAAACAGTGGAGACAGGGACATAATCTATAATGCCTTAAGACTGGATGGGGTCTGATTTCTGGCAACAACCCTTGCAGAGGTGAAGGGAAAGAAGTGCCCACATCTGTAGAGTAAACAGTGGAGACAGGGACATAATCCATAATGCCTTAAGACTGGATGGGGTCTGATTTCTGGCAACAACCCTTGCAGAGGTGAAGGGGAAGAAGTGTCCACATCTGTAGAGTAAACAGTGGAGACAGGGACATAATCTATAATGCCTTAAGACTGGATGGGGTCTGATTTCTGGCAACAACCCTTGCAGAGGTGAAGGGGAAGAAGTGCCCACATCTGTAGAGTAAACAGTGGAGACAGGGACATAATCCATAATGCCTTAAGACTGGATGGGGTCTGATTTCTGGCAACAACCCTTGCAGAGGTGAAGGGGAAGAAGTGCCCACATCTGTAGAGTAAACAGTGGAGACAGGGACATAATCCATAATGCCTTAAGACTGGATGGGGTCTGATTTCTGGCAACAACCCTTGCAGAGGTGAAGGGAAGAAGTGCCCACATCTCTAGAGTAAACAGTGGAGACAGGGACATAATCCATAATGCCTTAAGACTGGATGGGGTCTGATTTCTGGCAACAACCCTTGCAGAGGTGAAGGGGAAGAAGTGCCCACATCTGTAGAGTAAACAGTGGAGACAGGGACATAATCCATAATGCCTTAAGACTGGATGGGGTCTGATTTCTGGCAACAACCCTTGCAGAGGTGAAAGGGAAGAAGTGCCCACATCTGTAGAGTAAACAGTGGAGACAGGGACATAATCCATAATGCCTTAAGACTGGATGGGGTCTGATTTCTGGCAACAACCCTTGCAGAGGTGAAGGGAAGAAGTGCCCACATCTGTAGAGTAAACAGTGGAGACAGGGACATAATCCATAATGCCTTAAGACTGGATGGGGTCTGATTTCTGGCAACAACCCTTGCAGAGGTGAAGGGAAGAAGTGTCCACATCTGTAGAGTAAACAGTGGAGACAGGGACATAATCCATAATGCCTTAAGACTGGATGGGGTCTGATTTCTGGCAACAACCCTTGCAGAGGTGAAGGGGAAGAAGTGCCCACATCTCTAGAGTAAACAGTGGAGACAGGGACATAATCCATAATGCCTTAAGACTGGATGGGGTCTGATTTCTGGCAACAACCCTTGCAGAGGTGAAGGGGAAGAAGTGCCCACATCTGTAGAGTAAACAGTGGAGACAGGGACATAATCCATAATGCCTTAAGACTGGATGGGGTCTGATTTCTGGCAACAACCCTTGCAGAGGTGAAGGGGAAGAAGTGCCCACATCTGTAGAGTAAACAGTGGAGACAGGGACATAATCCATAATGCCTTAAGACTGGATGGGGTCTGATTTCTGGCAACAACCCTTGCAGAGGTGAAGGGAAGAAGTGCCCACATCTGTAGAGTAAACAGTGGAGACAGGGACATAATCTATAATGCCTTAAGACTGGATGGGGTCTGATTTCTGGCAACAACCCTTGCAGAGGTGAAGGGAAGAAGTGCCCACATCTGTAGAGTAAACAGTGGAGACAGGGACATAATCCATAATGCCTTAAGACTGGATGGGGTCTGATTTCTGGCAACAACCCTTGCAGAGGTGAAGAGGAAGAAGTGCCCACATCTCTAGAGTAAACAGTGGAGACAGGGACATAATCCATAATGCCTTAAGACTGGATGGGGTCTGATTTCTGGCAACAACCCTTGCAGAGGTGAAGGGAAGAAGCACATTTAAAAAACTAGACGGAAAAACCCCATTGCCAAACTGGAGGGGTTTGAGGAAAACCCTTGAGGGGTAAGGGAAGAAAACATTCAATAAAAGTGGA
>NC_056743.1:1632413664-1632472438 GCF_019279795.1 Protopterus annectens | reverse complement strand
TGATTCATTCCGGTCCTATAAAAAAATACTGGAGAGGTCCCAATTATATCACTTACTTCCTCATCCACTAACAATATGTTCGGGGGACAAGCAAAGTATTGACTGCTTTATGAATTATTTAGATCAATACAGTAGTTTCTTAAAATTTACGTTTACAAATAATTATAATGGTATTGCCTATTTGGATTTGTATATTTCTAAGACTGAAATGGGTTTTAAATCAAATATATATAGGAAAAAAATATTTTTCAAACAGCTATTTAGAGTATAATAGCTGTCATCCACGAGCTATGATGAGGAATATTTATAAAGGTCAATGTATCCGAGCAGCACGTATGACCTCTGACTATTCAGATGTACTCAGAGAGATACAATATATACAAGAACTATTTACAAATCGAGGATACCCAGAAGTTATGTTAAACAATATCTCTGCATATGTTATTAAAGAATGGGGTAATAAATTTCCCCCATTATTAGGCAGAGAATTTAAGAACAAAGATGCTACATATGATAACAAGTATGCAAGATGGAATACTCTCCACATGTTGAATTTATTATTAAAAATATTATAAAAAATAATTGGAACATATTGTTAGTGGATGAGGAAGTAAGTGATATAATTGGGACCTTTCCAGTATTTGTTTATAGGACCGGAATGAATTTAAAAAATAAATTGGAACAATCAAGGTCTAAAAATTATAAAACTAAAAGTTTTGGTAGTACTAAAAAATGTGGCTCATGTAAACAATGATGTGAGAGTGTTCAATCTCGCCTTTGTTCTTACACATGGGTTCGGAGCCGATCCTCGGCTCCGTGCCGGCCGACTGCAAGCTCTGCATCGAGAAGAAGCTCGAGGACATCTAATACCCACAATCCCCCTCTGCCTTTACCCCAGATCTAGTTTGCCGCTGCTGCATACGCATCGCTGGAGGCTAGCTCGAGGCTTTACAGATAAGATTTTTATCTATTCTGTTTAAATTTTCAAAAAAACTTATTTTAAATCTAGTTAATTAAAGTTAGAGTACGGTGTGTGAGTGGATTAGGAATTCTCGGTACCTTAGATTAGTTTAACTTAGTTAACTTTCGGGTATAGAGTTTTTCGGGGCCTACCACCCTTACTTGGACACTTTTTGACTAGAAACTTGTTGTAGTCTTGCTTTCTTAAGCAATTAACAATCGGACTTTCAATTACCGGATTTGACATTGTTACTGGATTTGACTATTACTGGACTGGACTGTCTCTGTCATTATGTCTGAGAAAATAAAATCTGGCTTCAAACGTTGTCAGTGTGGCCAAAAGATGTCGGTCACAGACAATCACAGTTCCTGTGTCTACTGTCTTGGCCCTCTCCACTTACAAGAGGACTGCTCTATTTGTCACTCTTTTAGTGGGAGGGTCATGACAGATAGGCGCAGGAAACTGATGGATAGAGGATTGTTGAAACCCTCTTTCCAGGAGGCTCTGGATGCTTTAGACCAGGCATCCAAGTCTTCAAGGTCGGCGCCGGAGCCAAAGTCATCGGCCCGAGCTCTTCGTCTAGTTAGATCACCGGTTCCACAGACTTCGGGCCGAGTGTTCAACTGTTGGCAGTTTCGAGCCTCGAAGTCTTGGAACCGGTGACGGAGCTCCTCCACCGACTCTGCTGAGGTCGGCTCCGTCTTCGATCCCTTCGACTGCTCTTCTAGGCCCCTTTCCGACACCGATGTGGACCGTGTGGTGCAGAAACTGATGGAGCATACGGCCCTGTCCAAGCTTATCTCGGTCTCCTCTCAGTTGATGTCGAGACTTGAAGGCCTGCCACTATCTCCATCTGTTCCTCCTCCGAGACCTGTCCAGTCTTCGAGCCGGAAGAAGCTGAACTGATGATTGTGGAGCCCTCGGTGCCAGAACCGTTTTTCTCGGTCGGCACCGTTCACCTCGACTCCATCCGATCCGGTACCGGAGTCTCGGGGCGAAGATCCGCCCTGGTTCCGGGACCGAGAGTCGGACCGATGTTTCGTTCCGACGCTCCTCGGGCCTCGCACGGATCGATTCGGTTCCGTCCTCGGGTCGGTGCCTTCGCTCCTGTTTCGGGGATTCTTCCCATTTCTTCGGAACCGGGAGATACCTCGACTCGGGACCCGGGGGCCTTCGACCTCATGAGGAAGGTGTTGTCTACCCAGACAACCACATCAGCAGGTACAGCTTCTCCTCCCCACAAAGGACCGTTATCCTCCTCTGCACCCACGGCCACGCCCAAGCTGCCGGGCACCAGTGTCTCAGCCACCCCTGGAGGGTGCCCCCTCTTCCTCGGAGGCTTCTTCGGATGCTCCCCACGAAGAAGTTCCTAGGAAAAGACTGTGTAAGAGGAGACACTTGGATTCTCCACAAGAATCCTTAACATCTGATACTGACTTAGATGAGTCAGAAGGGTCCCCTAACTCACCTTCAGAGGATGTCTCTTTTTCTGACATCTTGGAGATCCTAAAACAGAGAGGTGACTGGCAAGCCCTCCCCCCTTCTGAGGATGAGTCAGTTTTGCTGAAGGCATTTGGTGCCCGCCCTTCCTCCTCCTGGGTCACTCCGCCCTTTGATGAGTTAATGGAATTAATTGCTCGAAGGGCGTGGGAGACTCCTGACACGGTGGAACCAGTCCCTAGGAAGCCGAATATGTACATCACGGCACCACAGGACAAAGCTTACCTCACCAAAGGAGTTCCAGTAGACGCCATGGTGGTGGCAGCGCCACGAAAAAGGAGATGTCGAGTCTTCCTCATCTGTCCATCCGCCTAACAAAGATTCTAGGACCATGGACAGATCACGGAAGCGCATTTTCAGTTCAGCGGCTTTCTATGCGTCCTGAACTATTTGACTCATTTTACACGCTTACAGAGGATCTAGTCAAAGAGTTGGGAGATACCCTCCAGGGTGCTACAGATGCCGCTGTCTCAGAGAAAGTTACAGCGCATCTCAACACCCTTACGTCCATTGTGAACTCGTCCATGAGGCTGATATCCTATGCAGCCGAAGGATCGAGTAGGGCAGCGGCTTCAGCGATTGCTCTTAGAGGCAATCCTGGATGCGCTTATGTTCATTCTTGGAAGCCTTCAAGTCTTCCTTTACTAACGCCCCATTTGATGGAGCCACACTTTTGGCCCTAAAGTAAAGGAGACCCTTACCGGTGTGAACAGGAGGGAAAGACTCTGTCTGCTGTCGGAGTCCGTTTTCCACCCCTTCCAGACCGCACCCCAAAGGGCAACGTGGGAAAATGTGGTTTCAAAACCCCAAGGATCTTTCCCAAACACACAGGGTGATTCCCCTCTAGAGGCAGAGGGGGCAGAGGTGGAAGACGCCGCCCTGCCGGCAGCCCGGGTCCGCAAAACCAAGGTGACAGGGATAACCTCCCTGGCAAACCTTTTCAGCACTCCTGAGAGGAGGCCCGACTGTCCTGCTCTGGAGGCAGTCGGGGGTCGCTTAGCTTTATACCCTCAGGCCTGGCAAAACCTTTCTTCAGACAATTGGGTAAAAAGCGTTGTTACCAGAGGTTACAAAATCCCATTTCTATCCACCCCCATTCCAAAAAGAAAACTCCCAGATGTACCACCCCATCTGCGAGAGCCAGCAGCTACAGAAATTTCAAAGCTGCTAGAAAAAAGAGTCATCCAACCAGTCCCAGCGGACCAAATAGGATTCGAACTTACTCAAGGTTCTTTTTAGTTCCAAAGAAAACAGGGGACTGGAGGCCAATTCTGGACCTAAGCCATCTCAACACCTTTGTCAAGAAGGAAAAGTTCCGAATGGTCACGCTTCAATCGATCCTTCCATTCTTACAGAAGGACGACTGGATGTGCTCAATAGATCTGAAGGACGCATACTACCACATCAAATGGCCAGGGCGTCCAGGGATCATTTGCGCTTCCGGCTGGGAGCCAGTCACTATCAGTTTCGAGTCCTGCCCTTTGGTCTGACCACAGCCCCCAGAGTCTTCACCAAATGCATGGCAGTGGTAGCATCTCATCTGAGGCGCCTAGGATTCCAGGTGTTTCCGTATCTGGACGACTGGCTCCTGTCTGCCACCACCAGGCGTCAACTGATACAAGCCAGGGATTACACCCTACAACTTTGTACACACCTTGGCATTTCAGTAAATTTCGAAAAATCGTTGCTACAGCCATCACAGCATATCTTATTCATAGGAGCGGAATTAGATACACGTCAGTTAGTTCTAAAACTTCCTACAGAAAGAATAGTAGCACTTCAATTCAACATTTCCCTTCTTCTGTCGTCCAGAAGGTCCCCAGCAAAAATTGTTCTGAAAGTTTTGGGTCTCATGGCAGCTTCTCTCATTGCGATACCATTGGGAAGACTGCACATGAGAGTGCTACAATGGCTTCTGTTTGCACAATGGTCATTCCAACAACTTCCACTGACTCACGAAATATTGATAATGAAAACATGCAAATCACACCTAATGTGGTGGTTACAGACTTGCAACCTATCCAGCGGAAGACCATTTGTGCTACCCGCACTGTCAGCTTAATTTATAACCACGGACGCTTCCCCTGATAGGGTGGGGGCATCTTTCAGGGACAGACAGTCCAAGGCGAATGGACCAATCTGGAGTACAATCTGCACATCAATGTTCTGGAGTTGAGGGCAGTGTTTTGGCGCTGGAACGCTTTGCCCCCCTTCTGCCTCCAGGGACCATTGCAGTTCAGCCAGGCCACATGTCCGTAGTCTGGTACATAAGCAAGCAAGGGGAACCAGGTCTTACCAACTATGCAGAGAGGCCATGAGAATTTGGCAATGGGCAGAGTCCACGGTCGCTTTCGATCGCAACGCACATCCCGGGGTCATCCAACGTCATAGCCGACAGGCTGAGCAGGGCAATACTATTGCCTCACGAGTGGTCCCTCAAACAGTCAGTTGCGAAGGATTTTTTTCTAAATGGGGCCAGCCTACCTGCGATCTGTTTGCGTCTCCAATGAACGCCAAATGCAGGAGCTACTTTGCCCTATTACCCCCTCCAGGGGAAGTCCCCAGGGACGCGCTGGTGCACGATTGGCCCCCGGGTCTCCTATATGCTTTTCCTCCATTTCCCCTGATTGCAAAGTTTCTACAGAAAGCAAACAACCTTCAGAGGACTATTATTCTCATTGCTCCGTTCTGGCCTCGTCAAATTTGGTTCCCCTTTCTATTGCATCACCGCATTTGGGGACCTTGGATGCTGGACCCAGAGCCAGATCTACTGACTCACTCGTCAGGAGTTCCTCACCCATCCCTAGAATCTCTCCATCTAGCAGCTTGGCTGCTCTGCTTCCCTTTCTAGCCAGGTCGGTTCCCCATCAGCGGTTCAAGATATTTTAGTAGCTTCTCATAAAGTTTCCACTACAAAGACTTACACCAGTAAGTGGAAACGTTTTGTCTTCTGGGCGGAGTCACATCAGTTGGACCCTGTTACAGCTCCGTTGAACAAGGTTTTAGAATTCTTGACTGAATTATTTCATGAAGGAGCTTCCCCGGCTACTTTAAGAGTACAGTTAGCTGCCATTTCTAACTATCATGTAGAAGAAAGTGGTGCCTATTATGGCTCACAGACTTTGTAAAGCCTTTTTAAAAGGTTCTTTTCATATCAGACCACCAGTCAGAAGTCCAACATCACCGTGGAATTTAAACTTATTGCTCTCTAAATTGATGTTACCACCCTTTGAACCAGCTTCAAGTTGCACTTTGAAATTTTTGTCATGGAAAACATTATTTCTAGTGGCCATTACATCTGCTAGACGGGTGTCTGAGCTTCAGGCCCTTTCGGTCAAACATCCTTATTTAATTTTTCATTCGGACAGAGTATCCCTACGCACTAATCCATCCTTTCTTCCCAAAGTTTGTTCTTCTAGTAATATTAATCAGTCCATCGAATTACCCACCTTCTTTAAAAAACACTCTAATAAATTGGAGTATATGTTGCACAAACTAGACGTCCATAGACAACTCAGATTTTATTTGGATAGAACAAAAGATCACAGGAAATCTGATCAACTATTTGTAGCTTTTGCTGACAGCAGAAAGGGTCTTGCAGTTACGAAACGAACTCTTTCTAAGTGGCTAACTGACTGTATCATTTATGTTTATGAAGCTTCTGACCAAACATTATCAGCAAAACCCAGAGGACATTCTACCAGATCAGTTTCTACATCCTTGGCTCACGCAGCTCGCTTACCTTTAGATACTATTTGTGCGGCTGCTACTTGGGCTAAACCACATACATTTATTTCTCATTACAAAGTGGACAGGGTTTCTAGGGATAGGGCAACCTTTGGTTCCACTGTGCTCAAGAACGTTCTCCCTTGAGTTCCTTAGGATCATGGAGCTAGGGACGCTACCCATGTGTAAGAACAAAGGCGAGATTGAACACTCTCACATAAAGAAGTTATGTCCTTACCATAACGTTCCATGTGGAGTGTTCATCTCGCCTTGGTTATTACACTCCCACCCTTCCCACCCTTAGGAAGAACGTTCAATTTGGTGCCTGGTCTGGAGTATTCTCCTTCTGCTGTTGCAGTATTAGTGTTACTATCATACTCTTGGTATGTTTGTATATATGTACTTTTATGTATATAGTTGGCATGTGTGCGTGCTTTATGTCTGGTTTGCTTGCAAACTAGATCTGAGGTAAAGGCAGAGGGGGATTGTGGGTATTAGATGTCCTCGAGCTTCTTCTCGATGCAGAGCTTGCAGTCGGCCGGCACGGAGCCGAGGATCGGCTCCGAACCCATGTGTAATAACCAAGGCGAGATGAACACTCCACATGGAACGTTATGGTAAGGACATAACTTCTTTTTACGTTATATTAGAAATTTCTAAGGGGTAATTGTAACACGAAGAATATAATATATTTAGCAAAATGCAGTTCCTGTCCAGGATTTTATGTACAGCCAGCAAATGGGCTATAGTATACATACAGTTCAAAACAATTGTGCAGGAGGGTGTAAATGCCTACTAGTGGTAATAAGCAGCAAAAGCTTTATAAAAATTATCAAATCAGACAAAAGTCCATAATTTAATAAAATAAATGTATAACCATAGTGTTAGGTTGACATACATTCTATTCTCACAGCATAAAGCAGGTAAATAGTGCTGCAGTACTACAGGGGGAGGGGTACTTTCTCAGTTTTACATTGACTGTATAAGCAGTACTGCGCAAGGGTCTGAAATAAAGCTACAGAAAAAAATAAACAACAAGGGTCTGAAATAAAGCTACAGAAAAAATAAACAACAAGGGTCTAAAATAAAGCTGCAGAAAATAATATCTCATTCCTTCTTGACAATACTCTTTTAGGGGGAGGAAAAACAGGTATTAGTGTATTAAAAATACTGGTAAACTGGATTAATATATTTTACAAGTTGTTAATAGCTATCATAATGGTTATTATTGTATTGTTTAGTATTAAATTGTATTTACAACCTGTTAAACGGTAAAGCTATACAAGAGATTGTTTAAAAAACAAGAGATGATTTAAAATTGCTTTATTAAAGCTATACAAGACAGAATAAAAATATGCAAAATGCATAAATGTTTCTAATAGCAAGAAAGGTCACTATTTTAATATGTTTTTGGCAAAACAATGTTGGTATAAAAAAGCATGAATATTTTTAATTGCTGAGTATGTAGTTTAAAATAACAGGACATATGAATTTGGTGGCAATTCCACTAGATATTTCTAAAGAAACATAAACATTTTCCAAGATTTTGCTTAATATTAATGTTATTAAATTTGTAAGATTAGACTAAATGTACTTTATAGTCTTTGTATATACAAATGCAGAAGAATTCAGTACAAATGATAGTCTTTGTATGTACAAATGCAGAAGAATTCAGTACAAATGAAATTAATGTCTAGTAATGAATATGTGTGAAAAAAAAACACATTTAAAGAAAACAATGGGTCCAGAGTACCTACTAGATTTAAATGCATGAATAGCAAAAAGTCTGTGTAAATACATACTATCCAGGATATATTGTAATAAGTTCAAAAGTAATTTGTCAAGTTGTAATATCACTGGTTTTACCCCAGTAAAATAATTGCTTTCAAATATTTATTATCTAAGCCCAGTTCAGTATTTTACCAAGATGTTAATGAGCAGTTCAGAGACATGAACACAATGTGATGGTTAAAATGACATTGAAACTGTATATTTTCAGTAGTGTATTAATGTTTGCAGTAGCACATGGTTCTTGTCTCTTATAGTTAATTCAACAGTTGCAAAGAGTTAATGGAACAGTTCTAAGTCATAAATTGAATTATGTGATTGCAAAAGAATAAATTGATCAAGTTAAAAAAACAACATTAAAGCAGACACAGCTCAAAATTGATAAAATATTTTCACAGAATGGTCTGCAAAAGAAAAAGTTTTAAATACATTCAGTTTTTGTAGTAATACTTAATATCATTGTATTAACTATGTAAAATTGCATTTTGACTTGTATCAAAAGAAGACTATAGGTTTGTTTCTTAATGTGTTTTCTATATAAAATGTTTTGAATATGTTTAAAAACAGAGGGGAGTGTTAGATATTATGAATATAAGGCTGAAATTAATTCTGTTGTAAATATGCTGAAAGAAAAAGCTTGCTCAAATGCAGAAACAGAGTTTAGTAATATGTGATCAGCAACCATACTAAATGACCATGGCTTGGAAAATAAGGAATCTGCTGAATGGACATTTTTCCCTTACAGACTTAAAAACAGGATGTATGAAAGAGCAAAAATGCAAAATCTACTTTTAAAGAACACTGACATGTTTTTCCTGCATATAAAAAGAATGGACACAATATGTTTCCTTAAATAACAGGACATGTTTATGACACTGTGACAATGTGTTTCCTCAAAAACATGTTTTTCTGCATGGACAACAGGACACTGTTATCAGCATTGGCAAAAGAACAGATGTTCTTATACAAAGATCCAAATAGAATACAGGATGTTCACACTGTCAGAAAAGCTGGTCTCTTACAAGACATTGTTAAATAAGGAAGCTTAAAAATAATATTATCAAGTCAGCAGTTTGCGTCAGCATCTGCAACAATTAGTACTGTTTCTACAGGATGAGCAATTCTCCAAAATAGAATACCAAGAGGACTAAAATTGTATATAAAGAGCTGTATGAATCCAGTTATGTTAGGGGTATGGTAGGGACACACTTGTCCTGAGGTAAATGTTATATCTCTCACATCATCTGTACTATATGAGAAGTAAAGTGGAACAGTACTTTAAGCTGTGACGTTAGTCCGTTTGGTTTATTATAAAAAGTTATTTGTTACTGCTCTAAGTTAATGCTGCAAAGTATATTCTCTCATCAGTGTATATTCTGCAAGTTTCTGTATGCAACAGACTGTAAATGCAAATATAACCAGACTTTGAATTTTAGCAGAATCCAGCCAGCAAGACTGAGTGTCTTAAGAAGACTTAAAATCCATCACAGCAAGCAGTAAGCTCAAAATAATTTTTCAAACCTGACATCTACACAGCAGAAAACCAAAACCTTTCCATAAACAACAGAATGAGGAATCAGGGTTGGATATCTACTGTTATGGTACATTCTTATACAACTGTACTATGTCCTTTCTTGGATCACTGTTTCAGTATTTCAGTACTGATGGTGATTTAAATAGCTAAAAGTGGTAGAGAGTGTGAAGGGTGATAAGTACAGAGAAGGGAAACCTGTTAATGTGTACATTTCATTTCTAATATCCTGTCATAGCAGAATGAAGTTTCAAGTGTCCTTCAGTGTGTATCTGTTAGTTTGCTTCTTGCCTAATATTAACAAGTACTGACAGTGTGAGAAAAGTATAAGGTTTGTTCTCAGTAGAAAGTTCTATTGTGGAATTCGAAATATGAATGCTGTGTCATAAACAGGCAAGCAGGAGATCATAATTAGCAAAATTAAATGTTGTAGTGTTCATTTCTAATTGGTCAGTGGCAGTTTTATAATTAATAGATTACTGTTGATTTAAATGAAAAAAGGTATAAAATAGTACGATTCTTGAAGCTCCAGTAGACGGAATATTGAGTTAATAGTCTCCATCATACATGTCTTTTTATGCAATAAAAGAGATTGTTATTCTCCGCTAAACTGCCTCATGTGAATGTTATTTGGTACCTTAACAAGTGTGGATAGACTGGAGACAGAGGAGCTGTTCCCCAACTGTTGCAAGACGTATCTAGCAAAGGAAGCATTTGATATAGAAAATGCATGTAGTCTACAGTGTTTGGTAAACTTGTGAAGAGAAGACAAGGTGGATGCTTCTAGAACAGATCTGGAGTCAATGCTTTTGAAGAACGCACAAGAGAAGGAGAGTCATCTGGTGAAATAACTTTTCATAGGTGAAGACAGTGACTTATGGTATGAATAACATAAATAAATGGATTTTGATTTACATTTGGAGATAGTCTGTTTAGAGATGGGGCTGTCCAGTTTGCCCTCCTTAATGCAGCCAAAGAGCTGGTTTGCTTTCCTAAAGTCCTTTTACTTATCTGGGTTGAATCTATATTTTCTGTTCATATCCAGGGACTGGAGAAATCCCTCAACTCTGTTTTGTGGATTTGGAAAGAAGGTAGGCAAATTAATGTCTGGTTGAGTGACAATTCATTAACCACCTTGGGCATGAAAGAGGGATTAGCCCTTAAGGAAGCCTTATTATTATGGATGGCCGTTAGGGCTTGAATCTCTGAAACTCTTCTTATAGAAGTGAGGATGATCAGCAAAACAGTGTTCAAGATATAAAATTTTAAAGAGACGGAGCCTCTTAGGTCAAAAGGTGGGTGGGTAAGTTTTTCCAATACAAAGCTGAGATCCTGGGGGGATTCATACCTCTTAATTATCCAGATTTTTCTGCATATTATTGCTCTGTTCCTCATAAAATGTTTGATTTTCTACAAACTGAATGAGGATTGACGTCACTAAATAATGACAGATATTGGAGTTTTAGACTTCATATCTCCAGAGAATGCATGACAACACAAACCCTGTAATTCTACTAAAGGTCTTAGTTTACAAGGGCAATAATTAAAATCTGTCCTCATTTTTTGGCCATTTGTTCCCCAGTATGTTTAACCTTTCCAGATTTCTTAATCTAAGAGGTTGAAAGGTATGGGGCAATAGCTCAATTTGAGTAAAGGATGCCATTTAAAAACTGCTTGACCTTGTATCTGGAGAGCAAGGAGGATTTAAGGACATGCAGACAGTGATAGCATATAAGCATGCCTTGATGGAGGAATAGGCTAGCACACTTTTTAGTAATTCACACAAATAAGACAGAATAATAGAAACATTGACATGAAAGGAACCTCATCCTTCTTAAGCCATCAGATTGAAAATATTTTCAATAAGGAGATGTATGATTTTCTAGTGGTAAGTTTTCTCAACTACCTGAAGCACATCCTCAAAACACTGATGTTTGAAATTAAGATTTTATATTCCAAAAAGTCAGGGTAAGAACCTCTAAATTGGGATGAATTAAAGGGCACTTTATTGTGTAAACAAGTCCACTTTCTTGGGTAACTTGTAGTGGTGACCCCTGGTCACATGTAAGACAATGGGGAACTAGTGCTACCTGGGCCAGGAAGAAATCACAAGCAACATTTTTGGTTTGTCACTTTGGATCATCAGGAGAATTTTTGGGATTAGAGGTGAACACATAGAAGTGCTCCCTCTCAAGAGATATATATGGCATCCATTGTCCAAGGCTGCAGATATGGAGTACTGGAGCAAAAGAGTTTGAGCTACCTGTTCTGAGGAGAGACAAACAGATCTATTTGAGAAATACTCCTTTTGTGGTCAATGCCCAGGAAGACATCTCTGTTTAACATCCATTCCTGAAGGTCTTCTATGTACCTTTTTAGTGAATCTGTAAGAGTGTTGTCCTCAGATGGAAGGTAAACAGCCTGCAGGGATGGATTTGCTTTTACACCTTGATCTCATGCTAGAACAGCTAGCTTGCACAGCTGTTAGGATTTGATCCCCCCAACTTGTTGATGAACAACATGACTGGTGTGCTGTCTCTAAAAATCCTAAAGAGTCCTAAGTTCCTTAGGTGAGAAAATACCTGACGAGCTTGAAAAAGGTTCATTTCCTAAACAGTGATGTGTTCCCTTATCTCTTTGGAGGATCATTGGCCTTGATCTCTTGTGAGGCCTGTCAATGCTTCCCAAGACAGATCTGATGCATCAGTGCACACCTCCTGGGTGGGAGTGGGTAGACTGAAGATCAGGCACAGACTGAGATGAATTTGGGAAACCCACTATTGCAACTCCTTTTTCAGAAGTGGCAAGAAAGTGATTTGGAAGTCAATAGGTGATAGCAATGAGAACAAACATCCAGGGTATAGGTATTAAAAAATCAAATCTAAGATGTTTGAAGCATAATTGGAAAAGGAAAGTAGGTGATGAGAATATTTGTCTTCATGAAATCAAAAAATTCATTCTATTAATTATCCCAATCTACCTGTGAGTCTGTTATCAAAAAATGTTCCCAAGTCTCTCATAAATGTATAAGAAGTAAGTAGAAAATAGAATTGTGTAAGATCTTACAACAACAGTAGATGTCTTACTGAACACTAGGTCAGTATTCCAAACTGCTGTTTTAACTTGGCAAATAAACAAGTCATTTATTCTGGGGTACCAAGTCTAAACCCTTCCATAGAGCATTACATTCTAATAACATAAGCGTGTGGGTATAAGAGTACATACATGGATATATAAGTGTAAATCTTCAGACTATCTCTAAGCCAGTAAGCATTAGATGTTTGAGAAAGAAAATGTATGTCAGCTAAGGGAGAGAGGCATTAAAGGATAGTTGTCCTCCTCAGTAAATGAGGGAAGCAAAAAAAAAGCAAGAAGGCAGAAGGTAAGGTGGAAGGAATACTGTAACAGTCTTCACTAGAATATTTACTGTTATGGTAAGTTAGTACACAACTGCAGTATGCCCTTTCTTAGATCACTGTTGCAGTATTCTAAACTGTTGGGTGATTCCCAAAGCTTGTGGGGAGTAAGGCATAAGAAAACTGTCCAGTAGTCCAGAAAGGATTCACGTGGTAAAGGCAGCCCTGGATTTGGAGAAGCCATCCAGTCTGTAATGTTTGGTAAAGGTTTGTACTGAAGACCAAGCAGCTGCTTCAACGATGGTCCAAGAGTCAATCCCCTTGTACAAGTCTCCAGATTAGGCTACTGCTCTGGTAGAGTGTGCCTTTGTTGGACAGGGTGAGCATTTGCCATGTTAACTGTTGCAAAAGGTAATGGATTTGGAAATCCAGTTAGCAACCGTTTACTTAGTAACTGGGTTTCCTAGTTTTGAATCCTGGATGGAGACAAAGAGTTGGCTCATTTGAGAATATATTTGGTATTATCCAGGTAAAATCTGAGCTCTCTATGGGGATCAAGGGAATAAAGGATTATTTTTCCCCTGGTTTGTGGACTATGGAAGAAGGTGAGTATCTTAATGGCCTGATTAAGGGATAGTTCATTCACAAACTAAGGCATAATTCCCTGTTCATAGGTTCATAGATTAGTACTAGGCTAACTGCCTTGCAAGCCATTTTAAGCCTAGCTAATCATCCCCTGTGAGATTCAAACCTTGTACCTTGTGTTTGTAAGGCAAACACCTTAACCATCAGGCCACCCTCCCAACCCAAAAAATCGCTGAAGTTCATAGGTTAGTACTAGGCTACCTCCCTTTGCAGGCCATTCTAAGCCTAGCCAGTTACCCCATGTAGTTCTGAGACTCATCTGGCAGAGGTGACAGCTACCAGAAATATGTTTTTCTGAGTACATAATTTGTGAGCAGCAGAGACTGCTAGCTTAAAGGTAGGGATTGTACACTTTTCTAAAACAAAGTTGAGGTCCCAAACAGGTGGGTTATCTTTCCTTAGTGAGCTCCGGTAAAGTACACTCTTTAAGAATCATGTTACATCTAGTCTTGCCAGAAGATGAGAATCCAGAAGTCAAAAAGCAGATATAGCTGAAATGTGTACCAACTTAGATGAGTATGCTAGTCTGGATTTCAGTGGTTCACAAAAATAAAAGAGGTCCAGTGGGATGATAGCCTGAACAGTGACCTATTCTTTAGCCAGACCCCATGTAGAGAATAATTTCCATTTTGTTACGTAAGATTTCCCAGTATTGGGTTTTCTTTCCTCTTGGAAAAACTTGGAAAAATTCTCAGAGAACTGATGTCTAAAAGGGATCAGAATCCTTTCATCCATATGTTAAAGTTGAAGGATGAGAGGTTGAGATGAAGAAGTGAGTGCTTCTGCTGTGTGATCAGGTCTACGATAGAGAGAGGTTTCTGCTGATTCCCCTTGGCTATGCAGAATAGAAAAGGGAACCAATCTTGCTTGACCAAAAGGAAGTCACTAGTGGGATCTTTGGGCATTCCTTTTGCACCTTTAGAAAGAACTTAGGAAGAAGATGAAGTGGAGGGAAGACAATTAGATATCTCCTTTTCCAAGGAAAGAACACTGCATCCATTTTTCAAGCTTGAGGACAGTGAGTCTTGGTGCAAAAGAGTGGGCATTGTTTATTGCCAATGGAGGCAGATAGATATATATGTGGCACCCCCATTTGTAGACTATGTTTAGGAACATTCCCCCATCCAACATCCATTCATGGAGGTCTTTCCTTGATCTACTTAAATGGCCTGCAAAAGCATTGTCTGTGAGGTAATGTAAACCTAATGGAGAGGAAGGTTTGCTTTTTAGACTGCTCCCAAGCCAAAATATTCAGTAGATACAGTTGATAAAAACAAATGGCTCCCTGCTTGTTTATCTACCATATTATGGTAGTGTTGCCTGTGAACACTATTAAAGGATCTGGATTCCAGTAATGTTTGAAGGTCCACAAGGCCTGCAGTAGTGCCCTTATCTCATTTACACTGATGTGATCTGATCTTAGATTATTTTTGACCACTACCCCTGTTTGCATGACAAGCATCTCCATCCTTTGTTTGATGCATCTGTGTGCAATTCCTGCCTTGGTGCCAACAGTCTGAAGTGAAGACCCTGGTTGAGCTTTGTGGAATCCACCATAGGATTCCTTCTTTAAGTATGGTTCAGATAGCGATATGCATCCACTAGATGTGAATAATGGGACCAGGAGGGCTTCAAGTACCACTGGATCCTCCTCGTGGACTCTAGCAATGGAAATAATGGGAATAGTAGCAGCCGTGACTCCCTGAGCTCTAAGGAGCTCCCTTGCTATACAGGACTAAATCGGAAGAAAAGAGAGGAAGTAACTGGTCAGGCTTCTCACTTTTTCTTGTGGTAGGTAAGCCTGCATGATCTTGGTGTTTAGTCTACATGTCACAAAATACATATCTTGGGTTAGTAACATTGCAGACTTCTTGAGACTGATGGTAAACCCCAGGCCCTGGAGAAGGGACAAGGAGAAATTGAGATATACCAAGAGTATCTGCTGTTATGGTGACTATAACAACAGGT
Source organism: Protopterus annectens (assembly GCF_019279795.1). Taxonomy (NCBI): domain Eukaryota; kingdom Metazoa; phylum Chordata; order Ceratodontiformes; family Protopteridae; genus Protopterus; species Protopterus annectens. Next base: position 1,632,456,963 of record NC_056743.1, on the reverse strand, counting down.
CATCCAATTAAGGGAATATCTAGATTTCCTGAGTCTTATAGAAAGTTATGATGGTTTAGACCATTTGTAAAGAATCTACATGCTGGAAAAAGCACAAAGTTCAAAACAGAGAACTGAAAATGGGACAAGCCAACAGAAAACCTTAAACAATTCCTGAAAGCTGAGTGGATTGGGATGTGAGGATAGGCAGCTATTCAGTTGAGAAACACCACAAATACTTCAGATAGAATGAGTTAACAGGGTCTGTAGTGGCAAAATTTTGAATGATGGGACATGGAGAAACATGTGGGGAGGTCCAGAATTGGTCTCCAGTCTCCTTTTCTTACAGAATGAACCTTTTCCTACATGTTGTGGAGATACGGGCTCTATTGTATCTAGCTTGATTAAGGTATTGATGATGGGTTAGATCGACTGTATCTGTCTGTGAGGAGGAGGGGGAGGAGGAGGGATGTCAACAAATGGAGGGATTTCTTTCCAAGTTATTCTGCATCCATCCTGGATGATAGGAATAACCCGTTTGGCTGTAGTGATGAGTAGCCAGTTTTCTTTATGGATGAATTGAGTCTTTTGGACAGGAGTAGATATGAAGAGAGGGTGGAGAAGAGGGCATAGAGTAGTCATGAATACTTATCTAGGTAGATCTAGAGTTTTTTTCTGGTTTGTCCTGGAATCATTTTCTTTGGTATATCCCTGGCCTTACAAGAAGGCCTAGATTACCTACAAGCAAAATAAGTAGACTTGGCAAGTTACTACCTTTGGTATCTTACTAGCAAAAAGATAACTACCTGTTTGCAGTCCTTCATACTTTTACCTTGTTCATGCAGTAGTTTGAAGTGACTGGCAGCTTCTGGACCAAACAAGAGATTCCTGTTTTAAAAGGAGTCTAACATTTTTTTCATCATATCCTCTGAAAGGGGATGAGAATGTAACCATGCATACCTCCTTATCCCAGAGCTTGTAACAGCTGACCGGGATGAAGCTTCTATTGCAACAGTATTATATTTTATGCTGTGCCTAGCCACTTGGGATCCATGGATAAGGACTGTTGATTACTACCTGTTCTCTTAATGGAGGACATTTTATTTTTTTATTTAAATGTCTCAAAATAGAGAATAAGTATTTAGAAATCTGGGTCTGGTAATTTAGAGATCTAAGAGTCAGAGAGATGAAGATTTATAAACTTTTTTACCCAATCTGTTCATTGCCTGTTGTCTTTGTTAGAAGCAGGAGCACCGGTAGCTGGAAGCTATTTGGAGGGCATGTCCATGGACTAGGGAAAACACAGATGGGTCTATCAAAGGATTCTTGTGCAGGAATTTTAGGTCCTCAGTGACCGTGAAGAATCTGTCAGGCCTTTTAGGGGCTGGTGGCTTAAAATGAGGTACAGTGAAAGTGGATGAAAAGGCATCAAGGAAAGCTTCCGGAACAGCTAGCACATGTGCAGGAGGAGGGGTGCCCACTTCCAAAAAGCTATAGTACCTCTGTTGGATATCAGAAATTTGTTTTTATTCCCATTCAAAATGGTTCATTATATTAACAATAGTTTCACCAAATGAAACTTCACCAAGGGGGAAATCAAGGAGAAGGGAATCCTGTTCATCATAGGCCACGTAGCCATTTGATTTGGATGTGCAAACTTAAAATGCCATCCTGGCCTCTGGCTGTGTCGAGGCTGCAGGAATCTGAGCAGGTTTCAGGTGTACTGTGGGTTCTAAATCCTTAGCATGTACACTGCAATTTGACTAGGTAGCAATGTCTTCAGGCCTAGGCTTTCTAATTTTTTTCTTATGAATGGGCATGACATTAGAGGTAAAGGGATCTGCTACTTTAAGTTGGTTGAGACACTTTAAATGCTGAGTTTTCAAATAGGAATTGAGTGACAAAAGTTGAGTTCTTAAGGTCTTAGGAATAAAAGGCTGATAGACTATTCAGTTTTAATAATCATGCTCTGTCCTTAACCAGAAAAGCCACTGAGAGTTGGTGTCCTTATTGAGAACCTGCATACCACAATCACTCTTTCCCCTTCAAGATGACAGCTATCAGAGCCACAAAAAGCAATACAAATGAAACTAGGAAGGGAAGGTTCCCCAATAATGGCACTTGCCTGAACCACTGAAGACCAGTGATACCAAAATACAGATGGAGAACAGACCAACAGGTGTGAGATGTGTGTTTGGACTGGTGGCAACTTAGTTTAAGGATATGCACTCATACATCCACTTATGAAATCTTACAATAACAGGCTTAGGTCATACATCAGATATATGGCTCTTTGGAAGGCTTTAGCTTTGGTTCCCAATATGGATGTCTTGGTTATGTGATGAGATAATCCAACAGTTTGGAATACTGCAGCAGTGATGTAAGGAAGATAACAATTGTATTGGTAGCATAAGTGATTCTGGATTTACCAAACAACACTATATTAAGTTTCTAGGCTTTGAAAGTCATTTGATAATTATCACAACAATTATTTGCTTGGTCTAGTCCTTTCTGGAGAATTTAATAGCAGAATGCAAAATGATTTCTCTTAGCCCAGTTTACAATCATCAACAGACCTGGTTAGCCATAGTATGCTGATGTCAGCATTCATGCTAGAAAAGTATATACGAAAGAGGATGGGGTCCAAGACAGATCCTTAAGGGGTGTTGCTGGTGATGCTTTTATGTCTAGAGAAAACACCTCCTGACCTTAATGGTATGACTTCTGCAAGATAGCCGATTTCCAATCTAGTGAACCATATATGAATTAATGTTGTCTTGGGAGAGTTTGTCAATAATCCCAGTTTAGGATAAGCTGGCAAAGGCCTTATCAACATCAAGGTAGGCAGCATGGGTTGTATGTGTCAAATGAGTGGCCTCAGTAACCATTTTAAAAACTGAGTGAGGCTGAGCAGTCATGACCTGCCTTTTTTTCAAAGCCACACTGGTGTGTATCCAGGGATATAAGGTCACCTATGTTATTAAATAAATGAAAAATGAATAAAGAAACCAACCAGTACCCCAAAATAGGTGTTTAATTGAGCACTTGTTTTGTCCACAGTCTCAAAGGGCTTCATCAGAATATAGACAACAAAAGTTTCACAACTCATATACTCTCCTCCTTTGACACTACAGACCCTCCCCTTAATTAACACCCCAAGGCAACAGTAAAAACAATTAAATATATTACATCATATGGATAGCATAATTGCAAAAAAAAAAATTCTAACCTCATTTGTATGCTATTATTCCACTTATTAAAACAATACAAATTTTGACAAAAAATATTACACTCTTATAATCCATTAATGCATAAAATAAGCAGCCTTCAACTTTAAAACACTGCTGAGGGACATGGCATTATTAATGCCAGGACTAACCATGGCATTAGTTTTTAACTGCCATTTGAGTTCTAAATATTCTAAGACCACCACCTTGGATCCCGGGAACTATTATCATGGAACTTATAAACAAACACATTGGCAACCTTCAGACACTGGACTCCACTCAGTTTGGGTTCATGAAGTGCCGATCTTGTCTCCTGAACCTGATTGACTTCTTCAAATCAGTCTCCAGAGCTGTGGACAAGGGTAAGGTGGTCCACACAGCCTATATGGACCTCGCCAAGGACTTCAACACCATCCCCCACTCTGGAATCATAGATAAACTTACCAAGCTGGGCATTAATCCCTACATCACTAGATGGGTTGCCAACTGGCTTACTGACAGAACCCACACTGTAAAAGTAGCTGACCCAAATCCAGCTCCAGACAAGTGACAAGTGGAGTACCTCACGTTTCAGTCCTGGGACCATTCTTGTTTAGCATCTACTTCTCTGAAGTACAGGCCAACACTAAAGGACTCTGGCTAACTAAGTTCACAGATGACTGCAAACTGAGAGCCTTTATTGAATCCCCAAATGGTGTGGATATTCTACAAAAGGGACTTACAGAAACAGATGCTTGGTGCCAGAGCCATAGGCACAAGTTCAATGCCAAGAAATGTATAGTTATCCCCTTTGGGAATAAACATGTACCCGTGAATTACCACATAGGTGGCAGTACACTAAACACTGAAAGTGTGATAAGAGACTTAGGGACACAGGTGGACAGTGGTGTCACCTTCGATAACCACATCACCACAACAGTCAGGAAATCCTTCAATGTGGCCCACCTCATCACTAAGGGCTTTTCATCCAGAAAAAAGATGTCATTGTCCCACTGTACTCATCCCTCATTAGACCCATTGTAGATTACAATGCCCCGTTTGGTATGTACCTCTCAAGACATCTGCAACAACTGGAAATGCCACAGAAATACCTCACTAAAAGATTCACAGGCCTAAAGCAGATGCCCCATGCTGACCGCCTTAAAAAACTCCAGCTATACTCTGTTGCATATCGTCTACTCAGAGGCGATCTCTGCTTAACATACAAGGCCATGTCAAACCCAGAGCTGTTGGACATGCTACACTTAAAGAAATCCCAATCCCTCAGAGACACATGCTCCAGGGATCTAAACCTTGTCATCACAATAAACAATATATGCTGGAGGGATAGATTCCTGACCCGGGGACCCCCCAGACTCTGGAATAGACTGCCCATACATGTCAAGCAGAGTGCTTCTTTAGCCATCTTCAAAAGGAACCTTTATGATTGGATGGGAGATAGGATCACGTCAGTCGCCCTGCGAGACAGGGGTCCAGGGAAGTAAATAGTGTGGGAAGAAATATCTAGGGAATTGTTATGGCTAGGCTTGTATAGGCCCTAGGGCCGATAGCTTAGTACCAACCTATGAACATATAAGAGCTCATCACTAGGCCCTCCCATATGTCCCAGATTTATTTGATCTGTAATGGTAAACCTAAACTCATGCAATGGGTTCACCTCCAAATGCTTATATAATGCATTCCTTTCATCATTCTTCCTGATGTCATACATATGCTGGTAAATACTTTTTTTAAACTTAGCTTAGTTTTTTCCAACATAGAATGCATTACAGAGTTTACAGAGGGCTAAATACACCACACCCTTACTACTGCACTGATATCTCTTATGCAGTCGAATCTCACCAAACCCTTCCACAAAGAAGGTCTCTCCTTCTGCAATAAAGAGAGACTGGGCACAATGTCTGCGTTTTACCATCTTCCCTTTAACCATATTCTTTTGGCAACTTTCCAGCAAGTTTTTGAAACACAAATCCTTCTTGTAAACAGTAACTGGCTTCTCTTCTACAATTGCTCTATGGTGTTCATCAGCACTAAAACACCTTCCAATTTCTTTTTATTTTTGTTGTTCTTCTTTCGGCTTTTCCAGGTTAGGGGTTGCCGCAGCAGAACTTTGGTCTGCTAATGATTGGCAGTACATTTTTACGATACCAAGGTGCCAGCTCGACCCCCAACGTTCAACGAAGGCACGCCCATTCACGCATGTCTTTCGAATGCCACTCGACCGCGGGGAGGGCATGCAGACTCCACATAGAAGGCACTCTAGCCGGGAATCGAACGGGAGAACCTCTTGCTGTGAGGAGACAATGCTACAGCTGCACCACTGCGGCTCCAATGTCTTTTTATTATGGACACTAAATCAAAGTAATTACTATTGTAAGTTTAAACCAGAGCCCTTTAAAAATTCTTGGGAACATCCCCACCATTTCTGTCAATAGAATTCATTATATTCCCACCCTTTAACAGGGGGATCAAATGACCTGTATTCCTCTTGGCATTGACGCCCAAGAAAATGCCTGAGAGAAACTCTTCAGGGTACCCCCTCACCTTTAACATAAATTTTAAGATTTCACACTCAGAAAAATCAAAATCATTAGAAATGATTTATACTAACTGCACACACTGCACTTAACTAAAGATTTTTTTCTGAAGTGAGGGGTGCATACTATTATAGTGCAGCAAGGTATAGGAATAAGAATGTTTGCCTTTTCGGCTTTTCCCGGCTAGGGGTCACCACAGCGGAACTCCGGTCCACTAATGATTAGCAGTAGATTTTTATGGTGCTGAGTTGCCAGCCCAACGCCCAACCTTCAGCAAAGGCACGCCCATTGATGCATGTCTTTCGGAGGCCACTCGACCACAGGGATGCCATGCAGACGCCACACAGAAGGCACTCCAGCCGAGAATCAAACAAGAGAACCTCTTGCTGTGAGGCAACAATGCTACCACTGTACCACCGCGGCTATAAGGTATCGGAATAAGAATGTTTTCTATAAATAGTAGACTCAAACCTTCTCATCTCAGCATTTTTCTTTATGGTCACATCCAAAAAATTAACAACATCACCTTGAATATTGTAGGCAAACTTAAGAAAATCAGTCATCTTATTCAAGTAGTCCATAAATTCATCACATCTCTCCTTACTTATTAACAACATCACCTTGAATATTGTAGGCAAACTTAAGGAAATCAGTCATCTTATTCAAGTAGTCCATAAATTCATCACATCTCTCCTTACTGTCTTTCCAAACAAAAATCAAATCATCAAGGTACCTGCCATAAAAGGCCCAACAATCATTAAACTCAGAGTTCAGGACATAATCTCCCAATAAGCCAAGATTGCATTAGCAAACTTAGGGGCACAAATCCCCCCCCCTATTGCCACCCCAGTCTTCAGCTTAAATACATTTAGTTTTCAGATATAAAGTAATGGTTCTCAAGAACAACTATTTTTGGGTACTGGCTGCTTTCTTCACTCATTTTTCATTTATTTGGTTTCTTAGTTCATGGTTTCCTGTGTGTTATTATTTATTATTTTGCTTACAATGTACTCCATAGCTTAAATAATGCTAGTGAGAATAATAGATCTATAATTCTCAGGGTCAGTAGAGGAGCCACCTTTATGGACGGACACCACAACAGCTGTTCTCCATAAAGTAAGGATGTAACCCATGCAGAGATTTAGGTTAATGAGCTAATGGTGGAAGTTTGAAAGATGGGATTTATCACCTCTCAGAAGAAATTAAGGGATGTTATTAGGACCATGGAATTGGTATTTTTAACTTTGGAAATGACAAAAAGCACCTGGTCCAAAGTGATTTCTGAAAGGGACATGTGAAGAAGAATGGGAGGAGGACAGATAGGATTGTGATTAAGGTGAAGTTGGAAGAGAACTTGACCACAAAAACATTAGAAATGTCTTCAGGATCAGAGAAGGAAGCACTACTAGAGATGCATACAGTAAATAATTGCTTACTTCTAATTTTCATAATATAGCTGAAGAAAAGCTAATGCTTGTCTTTTGAATTAGTTGTAACCCTATGTTTGTAGTTTGCCATATAGAGCTTAATGGAAAGTTTAAAGGATGTATTATTAAGTTAATTTTATAATGATCAAGTGGGAATCTTTTTGAAAGTGCAAAACACACACAAAAAATATGTATATGCATATATATATATATATATATATATATATATATATATTATATATGCATATACATATTTTTTATATATATAATATATTATATATATATATATATATATATATATATATATATATATATATATATATATATATATATATATACACACACACCTCTCTCTCTCTCTCTCTCTCTATATATATATATATATATATATATATATATATATACACACACACACACACACACACACACATATATATATATATATATATATATATATATATATATATATATATATATATATATTGAATCTGTCTCTCTGTCTCTCTCTCTTCATATATATATATATCTATATATATATATATATATATATATATATATATATATATATATATATATATATATATATATAAATATATGTAATTTTTTTTCCTATATCGTTTGATGATGTGATATTTCCATTAAACTTGTCATTATTTTTACATTGTACTATAACAGATGCCTTCATACATCTGTCCATCAGGGAGTAATACTCAGGGGGGGATGCATCAGCCTCCAATACAAAGTTTGCTGCGGAGATGTACTATTTTGGATTATCAATAACATCAGTCAATAGTATGCAAGTGATTCTGGAATAATTCCTGATTTTAAAGGTGTTATTAGCGGATGTAAGCCACATATTAAAGTAGAAACTCACAAGATGTTCGGATCTGACTAAGGAATGGTAACAAGTGGGGAGCTACAACTGAGGAAAAGATTTAAGGAAAAGAATGAGATGACCAGCATATCTCACAGAGGGGAGCAAATTGATTATGTATATCAGCATTTACAAAGTTCAGAAACTGCTGGGTATACGTGCTGTTGATACGAAAGTCTTACAAGTTTATATCTGGGTGAGTGACATCACCCATAAGAAAGGAATATGGTTCAGTGGTTATATTTTCTAACTAGTTATGTTATTCCTAATGTTTGAAAGGAGTAATAGATGGTGTTCTGTAATTAGATATAATATTTAATTTTACTGAGTGCAGCTACAACTTGAACCATTTCCAAGTTTGTATTATGCAGAATGCAGTGCATTACAATTAATAAATGCATATACCCTTCTGCAGCTGCCAATTGATGTGAACACCTGATAGCCATTGTACCATGGAGAACCAGCAGTGCTATCACTACTCTAGAACCAGGTTTCTGATACTCACAAATGCTTATGTCTTCAATGCTAAGGAAGGCCTCAAGTTTGGAGATTTTGATGCAAATAATCAAGTAATTCAACAGTGCTACTTGGATATTACCAGAGTGATATTCTAGTATATGTTTGACACACCCTCATATTACCAGAAAAGATAACTAACTAGTATAAGCACCTGATTCTCTTGTTTAGGTTGCATCTGGGAAGCCATTATTTAGAGTCTGCACATCCTTTTGTGCCTATATGTCTTTTTTTGTGTGTGCTGCATGACTTCTTCAACATCCTACAGATGTGCAGCAGGTGAACAGGAGATCCTCTGAACTTCCAGAAGGTATGTGTGGTATGGAAGAGTATGAGCGTGCATGTGTCTGTGTTAGACCTTTGACTGCCTGACATCCTATTCAGGATTTTGTTTTACTGCATTGTATCTTTTCTATACTAAGAAGGTCTCTAGCTCTCATAGGTTCATAGGTAGGTACTAGGCTATCAGCCCAAGGGCCTAAATAACCCTAGCCAACAAGGTTCCCTGGCTTAAGCCACCCAAGAAAGTTATTTTCCTGTGCCCCTGTCGAGCAGTGCCACTGAAGTGATCCCCAGGGTGTATTTACTATTTCCCATCCACTTATCAAGATTTTTCTTGAAGAGTGCTAATGAGGAACTTTGCTTGACATAGATGGGTAGCTTGTTCCAGACATTGGGAAGTCTCTGGGACAGGAATCTATTCCTCCAGCATGTCCTGTTTATTGTGGTGACAATGTTTAGGTCCCTAGAGCATGTAGCTCATAGGGATTTGGATTTCTTTAGGTGTAGCATGTCCAACAGCTCTGGGTTTGACATAGCTTTATATGTTAGGCAGAGATCACCTTAGAGTAGGCGATATGCTAAGGAGTAAATCTGGGTTTTTTTGAGATGTTCAGTGAATGGCATCTGTTTGAGACCAGTAATCCTCTTTGTAAGGTACTTCTGTGGCCTTTCCATTTGCTGCAGATGTCTTGTGAGGTACATTCCAAAAGGAGCATTGACTCTATAATGGGTCAAATGAGTGTCGAGTAGAGGGGAACAATGACCTCTTTTTTCCTGGATGAAAACCCTTTTATGATGAGGTGTGCCATGTAGAAGGACTTCCTGACTACTGTAGCGATGTGATTATCAAAGGAGAGACTACTGTCCACCTAGATCCCAAGGCTAATTATCATGCATTCAGTGTTAAGTAGATTGCTGCCTATGTGGTAGTTCATGGGTACATAGTTTTTACCAAAGGGGATGACACTGCACTTTTTGGCATTGAGCTTGAGGCCATGGCTCTGACAACAGGCATCTGTCTCAGCGAGGCCATTCTGTAGGATGCCTACATCATTTGGGGACTTGACTATGGCTCCTAGTTTGCAGTCATCTGCGAACTTCATTAGCCAGAGGCCTTCTATGTTAGCCTGTACTCCAGAGAAGTAGATACCAAACAGGAGAGGTCCCAGGACGGAACCCTGTGGTACTCCACTTGTCACTGTTTTGAAGCAGATTTGGAGTCTGCAACTTTTACAGTGTGGGTTCTGTCAGTGCGCCAGTTGGCAACCCATCTTGTGATGTAGGGATTTATACCTAGTTTAGTGAGTTTAGCTATAATTCCAGAATGGGGGATGATGTCGAAAGCATTGGCGAGGTCAAGATAGGCTGTGTGAACCACCTTACCCTCATCTACAGCTTTAGTGACTGCCTCAAAGAAGCCGATCAGGTTCAGGAGGCATGATCTGCCTTTCACAAACCCAAACTGGGTGGGATCCAGAGTTTGGAGTTTACCAATGTCTTTGTTTATGAGTTCCATGATGATATGTTCCATGGCCTTGCAGACCGGGCTCGTCATGCTAATTGGTCGATAGTTCCCGGGATCAGTGGTGGCTCCCACTTTGTGGAGTGGGATAACTGTTGCTGTGCGCCATTCAGTGGGTACAAAGCCTGATGCAAGGCCATTATTGAACATGGTTCTTAAGTGGGGAGCCAGTTCATTCTGAAGTTTGTGTAAAACGCAGCCTGGGATATTGTCTGGTCCCATGGATGCTGCGTTTTTGGCTTTAAAGAGTGCAGCTTTTACCTACGTAGTTGTGATTACAGGGACTCTGCATTCTTCCTATATAGACATGGGCCCTTTAGGGGGTGAGGGGGCGGTAAAGTTAACACTGAACCTATCTGCCAGGATGTTCACAATATCAGTTGGTTCTGTAATTTTCTTGCCTTTGTGCTGTAACTCAGAGCAGATCTGGGTGTTGCCATTGAGATTCTTGACATAGCTATAGAATGCTTTGTGGTTGTCCTTGGAATTAGTGGCGATTTTGTTTTCATAGCTAGCTTTGGAGGATCTTATAAGGGATCTCAGCTTCTTACTGAGGCTGACCAGGGAGCTCCTCCACTCATGGGATTTTACTTTCTTTTGCAACATTTTCTTCCTTCTTTTGTACAGTTTGTTTATGGCAAGGGACCACCAGATTGGCTTCCATTTTTTGTAGGATAGCATCTTGGTTCTGTTTGGGATAGCACAATCCATGCACGCGTGTAAGTGCTTATAGAGTGCATTTGTGTACGATTCAGCAGTTGCAACTGTATTGTTCATCTGCATGGGTGTCATGAAGTTCACCACTTCTGTTTTAAGAAGCAAGAAGTTGGCTTTGGAGAAAGTTTTAACTATGGTTTCCTTAATGGGGGGGGGGGGGTAGGGGCGGGATGGGGATATCAAGGGTGATTAGCTTATGGTTGGATCGGACCAACAAGGAGTTGACTTCAGGCGTGGAACACCGGTCACTCATGTTGGTAATGACTAGGTCTAGGATATTGTTGCCCCTGGTGGAGGTGTGGATAAGCTGATCCAGGGCATTGCAGTTTATGAATTTCAGAAAGCATTGAGCTAAGGAGTTGGTACACGAGTAGTTTTCCCAGTTAATGGTGGGGTAGTTGAAGTCGCCCATTATTAGGGTATTTGGTTGAACCCTAATAATTTCCAGTACATCAAGAAAAGAGGAGTGGGAATCCTGGGGCATAGTGGGGGATCTGTAGCAAGTCCAGGTTACATGGCCAAAAAGTGTGGTATGAGTTACAGCCTGGTAGTTCAGGGCTGCTCTTTGGAGCCTTAAACCAGGTCTCAGTCACTGCACAGATATCGATGTTCTCCATTTTAAGGAGTGCCTCGAGTGAGTGCATTTTGAGATTTAGACTTCTAGCACTGAGTAGCATTACCCTCAGTTTTTGCTTGCCTGTTCCTGTTACGGTGGTGAATTTGTTATTTGAATGGGGGATCTGTAGCAAGCTACAATTTGGATTGCAGTTTTGCCCAGCGTTAGTTGCACTTGGATAACATTGGATGCATTATGCTGAGCAACTAGCCTGGAGGTGTGGATATCCTTAATGAATATGAACAAACCTCCACCTTTGGTGTTCTGGTCCAGGTTAGGTGGCCGAAAAGTGTGGTATGAGTTATAGCCTGGTAATGCAGGGGTGATGTCTGGAGCCTTGAACATGGTCTCAATCACTGCACAGATATCGATTTTCTCCATTTTAAGGAATGCCTCGAGGAAGTGCATTTTGATGTTTAGACTCTAAGCATTAAGTAGCATTACCCTTTTGCTTGCCTGTTCCTGTTACGGTGATGAATTTGTCATTTGAGCCTTGCCTAAAAAAGGCACTAAAGGGGCAGCAACAGCCTTAGCCAGAATCCGGAATCCCAGGGATTACAGGTGCAGGCCATCTCTGGCAAAGCATTGTGGTCTGTCGACCATGTCAGCCCAGGCAGACAGATACTGGATCCCCTTAGAAGGACACCAAAAGCTTAGCAAATTGTTGAAGTCAATCATGTTGTCCTTCTACTGCAGTATCATTCTGGACGATGGCAGTATGCTACTCAGGGCTTGGGTCATACCTGCCTGGGCTACAAGGTTGGAGAGTTCTTCCTTGTCTCTTTTCATGTAGTCCAGGGAGGTATATCTCAGGACATTCACACCTACATGGACAACGACAGAGTCATATTTATACTTGTTGTGGAGTGACCTGAGTGCGTGGGTTATGTGGTGGATCCTGGCACCCAAGAGGCAGTTGACAGTAACCTTCTCCTTGTTTAGCCTGGTGAGTGGGACACCAGTGTGCCTGACTGTAGAATCACATATGACTAGTGTGTTGGGTACGTTGTTTTGCCTTATGGGCTGTGGTTGAGTGGCACACTGAGTCTGTGGGCTATGTTTCATTTAGGTTGTGTTGGGGGGTGGAGGTTGCTTGTGTTTCTGCTTTGGAGGACTCTGTTGCTTGAGCAGAATATTATTGAGAGCCTCCATGAATATTTTTGTGTTTCTCTGTCTGGATTTTGGTGGAGTAGGTTTATTGGGACTATGTGATGAGTGTGGTGTGCTGCAAGTGTTTACCTTCTCCTCTTGACTGTCAAGTTCAGTCTTGGTTGGAGAGAGCTTTACCTCCAGTTTGGATAGATAAGTGAACTGGATTTAACAGAAAATGAATGAATGAATGAATGAATGAATGAATGAATGAATGAATGAAGCAAGCAGATAATTACATTTGTTGAAATTGTACGACATTACAAAATTATAAAGCTTTGTATTTAAGCAAGTGGTCTACCTTTACAATTACAATAATGCCCTTACCTAAACATCCAGAAGTGGCTACATCTGTGAAATTATCCTTTCCAGACTTCGAATGGAATCCTTGCTGACATGTGCATGTGTAATTTCTTTCTGTGTTGCTACATACTGAAAAATTACCACAGATTCCCATTGTAGTGCACTTATCAACATCTGCATTTCAAAGAAGAAAAAGAAAAAAAAAAACACTGCATATAAAACAGGAAAATGCAATGTCAAAATGTTTCTCAACAAAACATTCTGTGGTAGTATGTAAATACTTTATACAGAAAGAAAAAAATAATTTATCACACTTTTCTATTAAAAAAGGGGTTTGCATGAACATCAAAAAATAGAAAGTTTTTGTAATCAAGCCTGGTGACCATAATACACCTTCCTCTCTATCTTGTTCCAAATATGCACCTGGTTATTACACTGCACATCACCCCAGTGAGGTCTCAGATTCTCCACTGAAAGTAAACCTAAGCAGCACCTGTTCTGGTAATTCACTGGAGCTGGCATCACCAATGTGAGAGGATACTTTCTTTTGACTTATATGTTCATGAGTGAGTACTGCACTGACTGCCCTGTAGAACCATTTTAAGCCTAGACCAGAACCCAAAGTCAGAATCAAACCCTGCACTTTGTGCATGTGAGGTAAAGACATTAACCCTTATGCCAAACCCATCCTGAAGCAGCTTGATATGCCTCAGTATTGCATGCATGTTTTATGTACAGGTCATGGTTGGCTTATCTGCAATGCACAGCTTTGTCGGCATGCATGTCTCTCAGTATGTCTGCTGGAAGCTGCCTACTAAGATATGTAAACCTTTCATTGCAGTCATGCAGAAGGTAAGACTGCACACACATGTGAACAGACACACACAGACACACCTAAGAAAGGATGAGTGAACATTAATCATTCATTCAGACTCTCCTGACAACTCCACCACTGTTCTGAATGCTACTTGAATCTGTGTATCTCAGTCATAATTTGAGTTCTAGCCTTCTATGCTGCAGAGCTATGGCAAAAAGTATATATGTACAACTTAACTGCGAAGTGGCTGTGTTTTTTTTTTTAAGTTTTGCAGCAGTTAAACATATGGTATATGACACTACATATAAAAAATAAAGATGCTTGAACACTTAGAATTTCTTATAAAATAGCTGTAAGTATTGACAATACTGTACTGTACCTAAATTAGCTGGAATTATGATTACCCAAACTTGTGCTGAACAGGCGCCAGTCTCTCCTTTATCACCAGGTCTTTTCTACTTTTCAGAATGAATTCTCCAAACACTGCAGTTCATTTAATAAGGCTTTATTAGATGTTCACAACATCTGAATACTGTCTCCATTAACAGTGCTAGTGTTCAAAGTTACTGCACATCATATTTTGATTGTCCTGAACAACATAAACTAATATTGTCTTTATTTGTCCTGTCTTCTGTACTCAGGCTCATCTTCTCTGAAGTAACAGGTCTAACAAACTCAGTAATCTTAATTGAACTGCTATCCTGAACACAACATATTATATTGCTTCAGTCCAGTCATTTTCCTTATTTAATTTTCGAGTGGCATTCGAAAGACATGAATGGGCGTGCCTTCCTTGAAGGTTGGGCATTAAGCTGGCACCTCGGCACCCATAAAAAATCTACTGCCAATCATTAGCGGACCTAGGTTCCGCTGTGGCGACCCCTAACCGTGAAAAGCCAAAAGAAGAACAACAGCTTTTTTAACCTTGGTCTCAGGCTTTGTCTCATATGTGCAACATTCCATTAAGGAACATTCTGCAGCTAGCATGATTGTATCTTTATCTTGAGAAAAGAACATTCTGTCTGCACACTTTATGAATAACCTTTCCTTTTTAATAAACTGACAGCAAGGTTATTTTTCTTTCTGCTTAACTGTCTTTTATGCATAAATGAAACACAATCTGTTATACCCTTTACCTGTTAATTTCTAATAACTATTTTAAAATGGAAGTCCCTAATCTAATACTTGCCCATAAGGTCCGTGACAAAAGTCTACTGGGACCTACTTCTGTAGTTAGCTTACATTTATATTGCTAACTACTATATGCAGCTTTTTGAACATTTGTGTTTGTACCACTGTCCATATCATATCATCTTTATTCTTTCACAATATCTTGTCATTACTATTTAACACAACACCTAATTCTGAAATAATGTCCATTTTTAAAATGGTACTGTCACATTGGAGATGTAACAAGAATTTTGCTGTTATTTTTTTTCCAGGCTGATTGGCTTTGCTTAAAAATTTAAACTCCAAAGGCTTGCTGCTGACTGCAGCTACCTTTGACCCTTCAAACACTGTGAGAACTGTAGTTGGGTCCTCTGGCAAAGGTTTGTTTGCAACTGAAACTGAAGCCCCTGTATCAAGTAACATATTGTGCCACAATTCCTTTCCCATGAGTAATGAAATGCATGGTCTGCCATCCTTTCCAACCTGGAATGAAGTGAAATACACCACTTCTGATCATTTCTTTGGCTCAGCTTTGTACATTTCTTATGTCATTCACCCAGTTGCTAACCATAGTGGGCTATCTTGTATTTTAAAAGCTAACAATATTTACAAAAAACACTTATCTGCTGGAACTGGTAAGTATGTTTTATTACTGCAATATCAGTATCTACAGGAAAAATCTTATTACTGGCATCTGGTGCTTGTAAAATAAATGGACAGCTTTCTTTAAGGTCTTGGCTGTAGCAATTATATTTAACTGATAGCTGTATCATATCATCTTTATTCTTTCACAATATCTTGTCATTACTATTTAACACAACACCTAATTCTGAAATAATGTCCATTTTTAAAATGGTACTGTCACATTGGAGATGTAACAAGAATTTTGCTTATTTTTTTCCAGGCTGATTGGCTTTGCTTTAGAAAATTAAACTCCAAAGGCTTGCTGCTGACTGCAGCTACCTTTGACCCTTCAAACACTGTGAGAACTGTAGTTGGGTCCTCTGGCAAAGGTTTGTTTGCAACTGAAACTGAAGCCCTGTATCAAGTAACATATTGTGCCACAATTCCTTTCCCATGAGTAATGAAATGCATGGTCTGCCATCCTTCCAACCTGGAATGAAGTGAAATACACCACTTCTGATCATTTCTTTGGCTCAGCTTTGTACATTTCTTATGTCATTCACCCAGTTGCTAACCATAGTGGGCTATCTTGTATTTTAAAAGCTAACAATATTTACAAAAAACACTTATCTGCTGGAACTGGTAAGTATGTTTTATTACTGCAATATCAGTATCTACAGGAAAAATCTTATTACTGGCATCTGGTGCTTGTAAAATAAATGGACAGCTTTCTTTAAGGTCTTGGCTGTAGCAATTATATTTAACTGATAGCTGTATCAAGTTTCTGAACTAATTTTAAATGAAACTCAAAGTAGCAATGTAACACTGTGCATTTTTGCACCTATATAAAATTAATTTTAACTGTTGAACTTTTTACATTTTGTCTCGTGACTGTTAGATATTAACATACTATTCTGTGAGTGAAAGTTCATCCACTCTCTCACCATAACCATTTCTTTCGCTGATGTCATTTAACTTTTCAGGGGTACTGAATGCTGCAAGAAATTATTATTACTGTCTACAATGTTTTTGGATAAATAGTAAAACTGTAAATGCTTTAAATGGATAGCACTGCCTTTAATTCAGCTTGCTAGGCTGGCTGTAATCTGAGTTTATGTGCTTTGGCAAACTGCCATTTCTGTACCAAACATATACAGTCACAAAATGATTACATAATGTTCTCTTATACATAGGCTTTGAATTTTTTAACTGTGCTGTCACTTTTACAATGTGGCATTGACTTTAAATTTTACATTCTGTAAACTAGCAAACAGTATTTTGTCTCTGTCTAAATTACGATTTTGTTTATACATTGCAACACTTTAATAAAAAATCTCTTAACTAATGACTGCTAAACAAAATAATAATACAAAAAAATGTATTTGCCAAACTATAATTGCAAACCCTTTATTCTAGTAATTAACTTGACTGTTAGTTCTGATATACATACTCTACAAGACATAGAGGTATATGGTTACCCTTTTTTCCTAACTGGCCACACCCAGTATGTCTTTCTGAGTACTTTATGTCTGTCTGAGCACTTCAGCTGCATCAGCTAAACTGGAATATATTTTATTTTTAACCCATAAATCTGCATGTTCTTTTCATAACAAATTCTTTAAAATCTGTACATTTGCACAAATCTAATTACTGAAATCTAAACCAGCATATATACCTAGTACAGAGCTGCTACAATGTGAACTGTTACCTGCTGTAATCTTTGACCTTTTAAATCCTGACAAAACTGCATTTGTATCTTTTAAAGATTTATGTGTAACTGAAGTTGATTTGTGCATAAACAATGAAATATTGTTATCTATTTTAACCTTAAATGCCATATTTATGCTGTGATCTTTACGGGATAGCTATGGAATGCATTCCTTTACTTAGCACTGATGTGTGTTCTTCAGTTATACTGGAATATACTTTATTTAAATCTGCACTCTTATTTCCCTTCAATGCAAACATTCCACTTGATTCTGAAAATAAAAAACTGGAGGAAGGAATGTGAACTTGAGACATTGCCTGTATGTTATGTATGTTGACGGTGTTGATATCTGTATGTCTAATACTGCAACATAATTCTGTATTTTCAATAACATGTATTAAATTCTGAACATTTATATGTGAAACTATACTAAAACTGCAATCCTTATGTTGAATTGCATGCGCTGAAGTATTTACACAAGCATTAATTAAGATCAGAGAAGGAAGCACGACTAGAAATACATACAGTAAATAATTGCTTACTTAATTTTCATAATATAACTGAAGAAAAGCTAATGGTTGTCTTTTGAATTAGTTGCAACCCTATGTTTGTAGTTTGCCATATATAGCTTAATGGACAATTTAAAGGATGTATTTTTAAGTTAATTTTATAATGATCAAGTGGGAATCTTTTTGAAACTGCAAAAAAAAAAAAAAAAACTGCAAAAAAAAATATATATATATATACACACAGACACACACACACACACACATATATATATATATATATATATATATATATATATGTATGTGTGTGTGTGTGTCTATGTGTATGGGTGTGTGTGTGTGCGTGATTTTTTCTTATACTGTCTGATGATGTGATATTTCCATTAAACTTGCCATTATTCTTACATTGGACTATAACAGATGCCTTCGTACATCTGTCCATCAGGGAGTAATACTCAGAGGAGGATGCATCAGCCTCTAATACAAGGTTTGCTGCGGAGATGTACTTTTTTGGATTATCAATAACATCAGTCAATAGTATGCAAGTGATTCTGGAATAATTCCTGATTTTATAGGTGTTATTAGCGGATGTAAGCCATATGTAGAAACCCACAAGATGTTCAGATCTGACTAAGGAATGGTAACAAGTGGGGAGCTACAACTGAGGAAAAGATTTAAGGAAAAGAATGAGATGACCAGCATATCTCACAGAGGGGAGCACATTGATTATGTATATCAGCATTTACAAAGTTCAGAAACTGCTGGGTATACGTGCTGTTGATACGAAAGTCTTAAAAGTTTATATCTGCGTGAGTAACATCACCCATAAGAAAGGAATATGGTTCAGTGGCTACCTTTTCTAACTAGTTATGTTATTCCTAATGTTTGAAAGAAGTAATAGATGGTGTTCTGTAATTGGATATAATATAATATTTAATTTTACTGAGTGCAGCTGCAACGTGAGCCATTTCCAAGTTCGTATTATGCAGAATGTAGGGAGTTACAATTAATAAATGCATATACCCTTCTGCAGCTGCCAATTGATGTGAACACCTGATAGCCATTGTACCATGGAGAACCAGCAGTGCTATCACTACTCTAGAACCAGGTTTCTGATACTCACAAATGCTGATGTCTTCAATGCTAAGGAAAGCCTCAAGTTCAGAGATTTTGATGCAAATAATCAAGTAATTCAACAGTGCTACTCTGATAATACCAGAGTGGTATTCTAGTATATGTTTGACACACCTTCATATTACCAGAAAAGTTAACTAACTAGTATAAGTCTGGGAAAGCAGTTAATGCTATTTCCTCACAGCAACTAATTCTCTAGTGTAGTTTGAGTCTGGGAAACCATCTATTTAGAGTCGGTTCATCCTTTTGTGCCTATGTGTCTTTTTTCTGGGTGCTGCATGACTTTTTCTGCATCCTACAGATGTGCAGCAGGTGACTAGGAGATCCTCTGAACTGCCTGAAGGTATGTGTGCTATGGGAGTGCATGAGTGTGCATGTGTCTGTGTTAGACCTTTAACTGCCTGACATCCGGGATTTTGTTTTACCGCATTGTATCTTTTCTGTGCTAAGAAGGTCTCTAGCTCTCATGCAACCATGAACTGTATTGAACAGAACATGAATGAATGAATGAATGAATGAATGAATGAATGAATGAATGAAGAAATAAATAATGCAAGCAGATAATTACATTTGTTGAAATTGTACGAAATTACAAAATTATAAAGCTTTCTCTTTAAACAAGTGTTCTACCTTTACAACTTCAATAATGCCCTTACCTACACATCCAGAAGCGGCTACATCTGTGAAATTATCCTTTCCAGACTTCAAATGGAATCCTTGCTGACATGTGCATGTGTAATTTCCTATTGTGTTGCTACATACTGAAAAATTACCACAGATTCCCATTGTAGTGCACTCATCAACATCTGCATTTCAAAGAAGAAAAAGAAAAAAAAAAACACTGCATATAAAACAGGAAAATGCCATGTCAAAACGTTTCTCACCAAAGCATTCTGTGGTATTATGTCAATACTTTACACAGAAAGAAAAAAATAATTTATCACACTTTTCTATTAAAAAAGAGGTTTGCATGAACATCAAAAAATAGAACATGTTTTTTTAATGATGCCCGGTGACCATAATGCACCTTCCTCTTTATCTTGTTCCAGATATGCACCTGGTTATTACACTGCACATCACACCATTGAGATCTCAGATTCTCCACTGAAAGTAAACCTAAGCAGCACCTGTTCTGGTAATTCAATTGGAGCTGGCATCACCAACGTGAGAGGATACTTTCTTTTGACTTATTATGTTCTTCAGTGAGTACTGCACTAACTGCCCTGTAGAACCATTTTAAGCCTAGACAAAAACCCAAAGTGAGGCTCAAACCCTGCGTTTTGTGCATGTGAAGTAAAGACCTTAACCCTTATGCCAAACCTATCCTGAAGCAACTTGATATTCCTCAATAGTGCATGCATGTTTTTATGTACAGGTAACAGATGGCTTATCTGCAATGCACAGCTTTGTGGGCGTGCATGTCTCTCAGGTATGTCTGCTGTAAGCTGCCTACTAAGATATGTAAACACTTTCATTGCAGTCATGCAGAAGATAAGACTGCACACACATGTGCACATACACACACAGACACACCTAAGCAGGGATGAGTCAACATTAGTCAGTCATTCAGACTCCCCTGACAACTCCTCCACTGTGCTGAATGCTACTTGAATCTGGGTATCTCGGCCATGATTTGAGCTCTAGCCTTCTATGCTACAGAGCTGAGACAAAGTGTATATGTATAACTTAACTTCAAAGTGTCTGTGTTGCTTTTTTAAGTTTTGCAGCAGTTAAACATATGGTATACAACACTACATATAAAAAATAAAGATGCTTGAACACTTAGAATGTCTTATACAATATCTGTAAGAATTAATAATACTGTACTGTACCTTAATTAGCTGGAATTATGATTACCCAAACTTGTGCTGAATAGGTGCCAGTCTCTCCTTTATGGCCAAGTGTTGTGTACTTTTCAGAATGAATTCTGCAAACACTGTAGTTCATTTAATAAGGCTTTATTAGATGTTCACAATATCTGAATACTGTCTCCTTTAACAGTGCTAGTGTTCAAAGTTACTGCACGTCATATTCTGATTGTTCTGAACAACATAAAGTAATATAGTCTTTATGTGACCTGTCTTCTGTACTCAGGCTCATCTTCTCTGAAGTGACAGGTCTAACAAACTCACTAACCTTAATTGAACTGCTATCTTGAAGACAACATATTATATTGCTTTAGTCCAGTAATTTTCCTTATTTACGTTTTTAACCTTGGTCTCAGGATTTGTCTCATATGTGCAACATTCCATTAAGGAACATTCTGCAACTAGCAAGACTGTGAGGGAGATTCAGTAATCCTCTGTGTAGGACGACCGAAGTCCTACTTGGAGGCTGCCGTCTAAGAGTATGACGTCAGCACGTGCGGTGAAGCACCCACCAAGAGGAAAAAACGCTGAGAGAAGAAAGGAGCCACTTTTGAGACTTTAAGTATTTCTCCTCTGTTTATTTGCTAAGTTTTTCTGCATAGCCGCCTATTTTGAGCATTTTCTGGCTTGTTAAATTTGATTTCTGCATTAGTAACTGTATTTAGAGCACAACCTAGAGCTGTTTACTGAATTTCCTGTTTGCACTTATTTTTAAAATCTTTTTTTCTCAAAACTTGCATTTTATCTGTCTTTGGCCTAGCACTCTTGTGTGGGGTCATTTACTGCACTGTTATAACTTGTTGATACTTGTTAACCTCTGCTATCTCTGAAAAAACAAAAAAAAAAATCTTGCTTTTTTCCCACTTTTCTGAGATTTAAAAAAGTTCAGTTACAGGCTTGCTGTTCTTGAACTGTTTGTAAGTTTCTGTGAGGCCATTTTTTGCTTGGGCTAAAGGAAAGTCTCTCTGTTGATCAGTGGCAGTGAAAACATTGAGCAGCCTGCCTGCCCCTGTGGGAGTGGTTACTGACTTGAAACTGTAGTTTTATTGGCCATTCTGGGTCAATTCCAAAACTCCTTCATCTTCCTCTCTTAGAACCTGGTTGCCTCGTGGTTTTGGGATCTTTTCAGGCTTGTTGGCTGTTGGTGAAGCACCCACCAAGAGGAGAAAACGCTGAGAGAAGAAAGGAGCCACTTTTGAGACTTTAAGTATTTTTCCTCTGTTTATTTGCTAAGTTTTTCTGCATAGCCGCCTATTTTGAGCATTTTCTGGCTTGTTAAATTTGATTTCTGCATTAGTAACTGTATTTAGAGCACAACCTAGAGCTATTTACTGAATTTCCTGTTTGCACTTATTTTTAAAATCGTTTTTTTCTCAAAACTTGCATTTTATCTGTCTTTGGCCAAGCACTCTTGTGTGGGGTCATTTACTGCACTGTTATAACTTGTTGATACTTGTTAACCTCTGCTATCTCTGAAAAAACAAACAAAAAAAAAAATCTTGCTTTTTTCCCACTTTTCTGAGATTTAAAAAAGTTCAGTTACAGGCTTGCTGTTCTTGAACTGTTTGTAAGTTTCTGTGAGGCCATTTTTTGCTTGGGCTAAAGGAAAGTCTCTCTGTTGATCAGTGGCAGTGAAAAACATTGAGCTGCCTGCCTGCCCCTGTGGGAGTGGTTACTGACTTGAAACTGTAGTTTTATTGGCCATTCTGGGTCAATTCCAAAACTCCTTCATCTTCTTCTCTTAAAACCTGGTTGCCTCATGGTTTTGGCGTCTTTTCAGGCTTGTTGGCTGTTGGTGAAGCGCCCACCAAGAGGAGAAAATGCTGAGAGAAGAAAGGAGCCACTTTTGAGACTTTAAATATTTTTCCTCTGTTTATTTGCTAAGTTTTTCTGCATAGCCGCCTATTTTGAGCATTTTCTGGCTTGTTAAATTTGATTTCTGCATTAGTAACTGTATTTAGAGCACAATCTAGAGCTGTTTACTGAATTTTCTGTTTGCACTTATTTTTAAAATCGTTTTTTTCTCAAAACTTGCATTTTATCTGTCTTTGGCCTAGCACTCTTGTGTGGGGTCATTTACTACACTGTTATAACTTTTTGATACTTGTTAACCTCTGCTATCTCTGTAAAAACAAAAAACAAAAAAAAATCTTGCTTTTTTCCCACTTTTCTGAGGTTTAAATAAGTTCAGTTACAGGCTTGCTGTTCTTGAACTGTTTGTAAGCTTCTGTGAAGCCATTTTTTGCTTCGGCTAAAGGAAAGTCTCTCTGTTGATCAGTGGCAGTGAAAAACATTGAGCAGCTTGCCTGCCCCTGTGGGAGTGGTTACTGACTTGAAACTGTAGTTTTATTGGCCATTCTGGGTCAATTCCAAAGCTCATTCAACTTCCTCTCTTAAAACCCTCTTTTGTGCGTTTTTGAGCATAGCGCAGCAGCGGGCAGCGCCACCTAATTGGGTTTAAACTATTCCTGGCTCCACAAAGTCTGCTCTTCACTTTTTCCCTTAGAACTGCTCTATCTCTCAATTTAAACACCATATTCTCATTCTAAGGCCCTTCACTGGTCCAATTAAGTAATCCTACAAGTTAGCACTATTAAACCATAAGCACTACTTACTCTTATACTCTCTACGATTACCCTGTCCTCTATTGGTCCATCTTAAATTCAGTTTCCCTATTACTCTAGCATGTCCAAAGGTCAGTCAATGGTTTCCTCTCCAGTCCAGCTGGTGAATCAGGGAATTTTGAGGCAATGTTACAACTGTCTCATGTACACGGACAACCCTCTCCTCCTCCAAACAGGTTCAAATATATGTGAGAGATGCAACTATTTAGCCAAACTGGAGGCTGAGCTCTCTCATCTCAAAACTGGTGTAACCAGTCAGGAGGAGAAGGTAACCTCACACAACACAATTCCAGTATCACATAGTCCCACCACATCAGCGAACCAAACACAGAAATACACAAAAACATACTGAGGCTCTAAATAAAAATCTACCTAAGCAACAGAGACCTCCAAAGCAGACATCCAAGCAAACGCTACCTCAAAACAAAACACACACAACACATAACCCGCAAAGTCAGTGTGCCAAGCAGCCACAGCCCTTAAGGCTGAATAACACACCTGATACTCTTGTTATAGGTGACTCTATTGTCAGACACACTGGCGTCCGCTCACCAGGCTGAATAAAGAGAAGGTCACAGTGAGCTGCCTGTCGGGTGCTAGGATCCGACACATAACGCAAGCACTCAGGTCACTCCAAAGCAAATACAAATATGACTCAGTCATTGTACATGCTGGTGTGAATGACCTGAGACGTACCTCCCTGGACTACATGAAAAGAGACATAGAGGAGCTCTCTGATCATGTAGCCCAGGCTGGTATGACCCTGACCTTGAGCAGCATCTTACCCTCACCTAGAATGATGCCACAGTACAAAGACAAAATGATCGATTTTAACAATTGTCTAAAATTTTGGTGTCATTCAAAGGGGATCCAGTATCTGTCAGCCTGGGATGACATGCTCGACAAGCCACATGGCTTCGCCAGGGACGGCTTGCACCTGTCACCACTGGGCTTTCAGATATTGGCAAGGGCTCTTGCCACCCCCATAGTGCCTTTTTTAGACAAGGCTCAAAAGTCAAACCCACCCCCATAGACAGCACAAGAAACAAGAAACTAAGGGTAATGCTGCTAAACACCAGAAGTCTTAACCTCAAGATGCACGCACTCGAAGCTCTCCTCAGTATGGAGAACATCGATATCTGTGCAGTGACAGAAACCTGGTTCAAGGCTCCAGAGAACACCCCAGCACTACCAGGCTATACCTCGTATCATGCTTTTCGGCCCCAAAACCCGGACCGAACCACAAAAGGAGGGGGAGTTTCCATATTTATCAAGGATATCCACACCTCCAGGTTAGTGGCATTGCATGAAGTATCGGAGACCATCCATGTGCAACTAACAGTTGGCAAGACTGCTTTTCAGTTTATAGCATCCTACAGACCACCCTCTCAAAGTCAGGAATCCCATTCGGCTTTCCTGAAAACATTGGAGAACATTAAGATCTCTCGAACACACCATTATATTGCGCGACTTCAACTCCCTAAACATTGACTGGAAGCACTACTCAAGCCCCAGCACCTTAGCCCAAAGATTCCTGGAAATTATAAACTCAAATGCTATGGAACAACTAGTCACCACTCCCACAAGAGGGGACAACATACTAGACCTGATCATTACAAACATGGGGACTCTATGCTCCACACCAGAAGTATATCCCTCATTGGTAAGATCAGACCATAAATGAATTTCACTGGATGTCCACATCCCAACCCCACCCCCAGCCCAGAAAACCACAGTGAAAAACTTCTCAAAAGCAAACTTCTCACTTCTCAAAACCCAAGTGGAATCTTTCAAGGCCGCAGAGCCAGTGGAAACTACAGCCCAAACTGCAGAATCCTATATAAATGCATTCTACGGACATCTCCAGGGATGCATGGATCATGCTATCCCAAACAAAACCAAGACCCAATCATCCAAAGGCAGGCATCCAGTCTGGTGGACCCCTGCCATAAATAAACTGTACAACAGAAGGAGGAAGCTACTACATGATAGAGCAAAATCCCTAATAGGGAAGGCATCTCTGATCAGTACTAGCAAAATATTACGATCCCTCATAAAATCCTCCAAGGCCAGCTTCGAGAGAAAAATTGCACAGGACACCAAAGACAATCATAAGGCTTTTTCAGTTATGTTAGAAACCTGGGATGCAACTCCCAGACTTGTTCTGAGTTGATTCTAAATGACAAAAATACACTGAACCCACAGACATCGCCAATATCCTGGCAGACAGGTTCAGTGCAAATTTCTCCACCCCCAAAGAGCAAGTATCTATCCCGGCAGAGGGCTGCCTCCCAAACATCTCAGATGCTCAGGTGAAGGCTGCCCTCTCCAAAGCAAAAAACACTGCTTCCATGGGACCAGATGGCGTCCCAGGTTGCGTCCTACATGAACTACAAGAGGAACTAATCCCTCAAATAAAACAGCTATACAGTCTCAGCCTCACTACAGGATATGTGCCCACAGAATGGCGTACAGCAACAGTAGTCCCACTCTACAAAGGTGGAGCCTCTACGGACCCTGGAAACTATCGCTCCATAAGCCTGACTAGCTTAGTCTGCAAGGGTATGGAGAGGATCATCATGGAGCTCATAAACAAAGACATTGGGGACCTACAGACACTAGATCCTACCCAGTTCGGCTTTGTCAAGGGCATATCCTGCCTTTTGAACCTGGTTGACTTCTTTGAAACAGTCACCAAAGCCATAGATGAAGGGAAGGTAGTCCACACAGCCTATCTGGACCTTGCAAAGGCATTTGACACAATACCCCACTCGGGCATCATAGATAAGCTATCCAGCTTAAATATAAACCCCTATGTCACAAGATGGGTCGCAAACTGGCTCAAAGACAGAACCCACAGAGTGAGAGTTGCTGGAGCCATGTCAGACTCGAAACCGGTCACAAGTGGCATCCCACAGGGTTCTGTCCTGGGATCATTCTTGTTCGATATATACTTTTCCGAGGTACAGGCAAACGTGGAAGGACTATGGCTCACCAAGTTCGCAGACGACTGCAAACTGGGCGCCATAATCAACTCTCCAGCTGACACAAACATCCTTCAAAAAGGTCTCACAGAGACAGATAACTGGTGCCAGCGCCATGGTTTAAAACTAAATGCCAAAAAATGTATAGTCATACCCTTTGGCAAAAACAATGTGCCCACAAATTACCACATAGGCGGAAACCCATTAAGTACAGAGAAAGTTATTAGGGACCTGGGGACCCAAGTTGATAGCAATCTCTCCTTTGAAAACCACATTGCCAAAGTGGTTAGAAAGACCTTCTACATAGCCCACCTCATCACGAAGGGTTTCACATCTAGATCAAGAGAGGTAATTGTGCCCCTTTATTCATCCCTCATCAGGCCCATCATAGAATACAATGCCCCTTTTGGGATGTACCTTACCCGACACCTACAGCAATTAGAAAGACCCCAAAAGTATCTCACCAAGAGGATCAAGGGTCTCAAACAGATGCCATATGCTGCTCAGTTAAAAAAACTCCAGCTCTACTCAGTTGCATACCGCCTACTTCTAGGCGATCTATTCCTGACATACAAAGCTATGTCAAATCCAGAATTAATGGACATGCTCCACCTCAGTAAATCTAAATCCCTTAGAGCCACATGCTCAAGGGACTTGAACCTCAGCACAGAAATAAATAGAACTTGCTGGAGGGACAAGTTCATAACCCAGAGGCTCCCTTCGCTCTGGAATAGAATTCCAGTTCATGTGAGGCAGAGCACCTCAATGAATCTCTTCAAGAAGAATCTCGATAAGTGGATGGGGGATCGTAGGTTTGTCCCAGTGATTACTCCCGTGTCACTATTAGACAGAGGCACAGTAAACTAAACCTTAAAAAGGGCACAGTATACTCAAATCAAGGGGTGGCGTAAGCCATACAGAATCGGGCTAGGCTTATAATTGCCCCAGGACAGATAGCCTAGTATGAACCTATGAACCTATATGCATGAGGGCGCGCTGACTCAACTCCCAGGCTAACACGGAGCATGTAGGAGTGCAGGGGGCGTGTCATACTGCAGAGCAGTCCAAATATCCACGCCCCTGCAAGTGCCTAAATCTGCAAATGTCAGCAGATATGAGCGAGTCCGCTCAAATGTGTATACCCTCAACACTACACTCCCCCACATTCAAAAGCCCTGTACAAATAAAATAAAATGTAAAACTATTTTTTTTATTATTCAGGATATAGCTGCCCGTATTTGCGCGTGTGTGCGCGGGTTTGCCCATTGCTCAGCTACAGTTAGCAGTTTAGACATCGAAGAGGATAATAAACCACTTATATGCAAATTAAGCAAAATAGCAATAGTGTAGTGGTAGAGCCTCCGCACAAAGAGGAGGCATTCCTGGTTTGGGTCCCACCACTCCCCTTTCCATTTTCTGCAGGAAATCCATGCATAAAAATAATTCATGACATTTACCTTTTAAATTTTATTAAAATGCTTCGAAATGGCCTATGTAGTAGTGAACAATATTTGAAATATATATAAGAAAGTAAAATGGTCATGCATACTAATGAATGCATAAGTAACCTATCTTAAGCAATGTGAAGCACTGCTAAGCAATGTTTAGCAGTACTAAGCACATTTAAGAATAAGTGCCCATAGCTAAGCACTGGTTTAACTAGCACAATAGCTTTGCGCGGAGCTGCGCTTCGCACCAACTAGCGCAAACCAAACATGTTTGCACGAAGTTGTGCACCTCGCTAACTAGCGCAACGTCGGGCAACGTCACTAAACATAGAGCAACGTTGGGCAAAGTTGAGCAAAGTCGGTTAAACACAGCCACACCCCCTGCCAGTCAGGCCAGTAGTAAAATAAAAAAGCAATGACAGGTCTCGAACCCAGGATAGTGTGCACCATAATCACAGTACTGATCCACTAAGCCATGACAGCATTTGATGTTCATGGAATGTCAACACACATATATATATATGAATCAAAGTTTACCCAGTGCTAAGCTGGTGTGCACTCAGCTGAGAACTTTCAAATCCGGCCAATCACAAATAAGTGTGGGAAATGAGGCATATTTAAGCTCCATAGGCAGGAATACTGGCCATAATAGGTTGTAGCACCCATCTGCAGGCAGCAGTGGACTGAAGTATGTAAAAATTGTAGTCGATAGTATGGATAGGTATATGTCTCAATATCACGTCATTTACTTCACAGCTGCAGGTGTCTGTGCTGTGAATCAGCAAGCCTATGCAGATAGGCTGCTAAGGCTGCGCCACCAGGCAGGTTAGTAATTGCTCTGCAAATACTGTTATATAAAATAAGTGAGAGAGCCTGAATAAAAGTGTCTTAGCCCAATAATAAAGATATAATAAGGCTTGAATAACCTCTCTGCATGCACTGTTATGTAAAGTAAGTGAGAGAACCTGAAAAAGAGTGTTGTTTACCATTAGTAAAGGTATAAGTCCTGAATTATTTCTCTGCATGTATTGTTATATAGAATAAGTGAGAGAGCCTGAAAAAGAGTGTTGTAAACCATAAATGAAGGTATAATACATCCTGAATAAGATGTCTGCATGCACTGTAATAGCAAATAAATGAGAGAGCCACTAGAAAAGTGTGTAATGTAATTAATAAAGGTATAACACCTGTAGTGTGTCCGTGTCACTTTCTTTGAAATGTTGATGTACTCTTGCAGTATAGAAATAGTAGTGTTGTATTAAGCTCTGTCAACCCACACTTGGGTAGGGTCCATAGAAAGAGGATGAAGGGAGTGCCAGTATCTCTTAAGCATATATACAGTCCTCAACTGTAGTGTCAAGGCTGGCATGTATAGGTAAATCCGGCACATCAGTAGCTTGTAATTGTGTGCAGCGGAAATGTCATTGTGCTACTAGAAATGTAGGGGGCTATTAAAATATAACTGATAATGTCATCTGAACACATCCAGATATGTAGACATACGAACATAAATAAAATATATAAATATGTAGCAGTAACATCTGCATCCTGGACAGTTTGTTTATTAGATACAGGTCAGGTACATAAGGAACTAGCAAAACACATCCCACAACGTAATGAACATTGCCTAGTGTAATAATACATGTAGGGGATATATACCTACAGTCAATAGGAATGTAGTGTAAATTATAAGTTCATATAAGTTGTTAATGGAGGTATCTTTTTACACCCTACTGTATGTGCATAAACAATGCAATTCCACACATCAATGGGTATGTGTAATTTCAAAACATTTGTTGGGACATATGTCCTATTGGTGTATAAATATCTGCATAACTTTGATGCATGTGCCCTGTTCAAACACCACAGTCTTGGTGGCCTGTTGCCACCAATCATTCCTGCATGCTGTTGGAATGTCCACTGTTGTTCAATATATGCATGTTATTCTTACTGTTCAACTCTTGGAACTCTGGTGTGTTGGGTTAATGGGAATATTACTGCATGCTGTTACAACTAATTTGGAATGCTGCTGGCTATATTGTCATTAAATTCACCTAAACACAGAACGTATGGGAAGGCCGGTCCCAGCGGACCCACGTGTCCCACCTCAGCTGGCGATGGCACCTGGCACAAGCAGGTCCAGTGCCCAGCCCGGGACCTCCTCCTCCATTGGTCCTGTGCCACCTTCGGGTGGAAGTACTGCAGGGGATGGGGCTCATCACCCTGTGCAAGCATGGCTGGAGGAGGGCCACCTGTCACCCTTCGAACGGTCCAGGCTGTGGTGCATAGGGAGATCCAGCGTTCAGTCGTTGATCCCCTACGCCAGCTCGAGGCAAGAGTGGCGCGACTCACAGGTGAGCCTGCCCCTCCTGTGCAGCCCCCAGCACAGCCACCCTCTGGGCTGTGAAGGTGCAGTGGTGACTGCCCATGGGTAGGGATCTCAGTTCCACTGTTACCATCTTTGGGCTCATGGGCTTGCGATTTCCAAACATCATTCCTCGTCAATTGTGTTTACCCACCCCATGTGTCATATTCCACCTCTGTATGCATCTTGTTTGTCTTCCCTGTTTACCTCCCCAACCTACATCCCAAAACATACCTACTTCCCTACCCCACATTTCACTCTCACCTGAAAAAAAAAATGATCAATCTGCTCCCACAAAAACATTACTCCCCATACATAGCTGCCCATTTTGCACAAATGTCCGCTGGACACAGAAACTAAAATTCAATTGGCAGTTCAACATACTTTGTTGTCCTCACCCCTCTCTCAGGGGTGGAAGATTTCAAAATTCCCTCCAAATTACTAGTATATGCACAGCTGTTGCTGTTAAAGAAATGGGCAGCTATGGACCTTCCCTACATCCATCCTGCACATCCCGAGCTGTTTTCCTTACTATCTTTCCCTCTTTGTGCCCCTTTTTCACCACTTTCCTATCCCTCCATTTTCTTTTCTTTCAAAGAAATGAGTGCGGGGGTTAGCAGGAGTTAGCACTTTTAAGCAGTAGTATGCGAGTTTGAGCGAGTGTGCGCATGTGTGTACTTAGCTAAGTATTGCTAAGCGTCGCACAAACCCACGCAAACCCACTTACAACTGCTTAAAAGTGCCTTAGTCACCCTGTACATGAGGGGCCTTGTTCTGCTCAGCAGCAAAATAAAACACCACTGTCAGTCTCGAGCCCCGGACCTTGGACACACTAGACTGCATGAAGTACCACTAGGCCACAGTAGATATACAGCAGGATGTTGCTGAAATATATCTATCATGCATCAGAATGTGTGCATGTAAAGGAAAGATAGGAATGCCATAATACAAAACATGTTCTGTGGAACTTTACCAGCAGTTGTTGTGGAATTGCATTACATGACTGTGATAACAGAACCAGACAGTCTAGCAGTAAATAATGTTACAGCAGCACTTCACAACCCCCACACAGCATCATAGCAGGACAATCCCCACCCAAATGCACAAAATACCAGTGTGTTCAAGGTACAGCAAGGATGTAGGTAGGCATACTCATTACTGGAATTGTCCAGTTTCACGAGCATCCTGTGATAATGTCAACAAAATAAAAAGCACAAACAGTGCAGAAGTGAGTACATTAATATCCATAGTATAGCTGTTCCCAAACAGTTCATGTGCCAAATAAAACATCTCAATAACTACATATGTATGGCAGCTAATTGTATAAGTTGTAAAGAAACTCCATACTCCCATGTATCTTGTGTTAGCATTTCTAGGGGTGAGTACAATTCTACACTGTCAAGTGTGTACTGGAAGTGGCAACATTCAGGTCTGAGTACAACATACAAATAACTGGCTACACTCTTAGGAACAGTTAGAAGAAGTATACCAACCTTCTGACTTACACAGCGGTGTCCACAGCAAACAAGCATGGCCCCCACTTTGGAATTCTGAAAGGGCTAAGCCTACCTGACTTAGGAATTTATAGCACTGGGTTGCTATGACAGTGAGTACTGCAAGTACCACACAGCAGGCTGCATGCAATTGCCAAATGGTGGCCACCAATTGGTACAGAGGTCATCACATGCACATGTGCAGATACCTATAAAAGCAGTCTGTACTTGCTGTCCACACATGCAATCATTCCATTGCAGGTACGGAGGGAGAGAGAGAAAAAAAATGATGTAATGTAAGAAAATATAACAAAAAGAATATATTGAAAAAAAAATATGCTGACAAAAAAAATTATATTGAAAAAATATATTGAAAACAATATATATTGAAAAACCAAATATTGAAAAAAATATATATACTGAAAGAAAAATATATTGAAAAAAATATATATTGAAAAATAAATATATTGGAAAAAAATATATTGAAAGAAAATATATTGAAAAATAAATATATTGAAATAAAAA
The DNA here is from genome assembly GCF_019279795.1 of Protopterus annectens. NCBI lineage: Eukaryota > Metazoa > Chordata > Ceratodontiformes > Protopteridae > Protopterus > Protopterus annectens. The sequence goes on along the minus strand of NC_056743.1, from coordinate 1,632,424,548 downwards.
ATAGATTGAAAAGAAATATATTTTGAAAGAAAAATCTATTGAAAAAATAAATATCTAGAAAAGTACATTGTATATCGAAAGGAAGACGTATATTGTGAAACAAATATACCAGGAAATACAACAACAAATACGAACACATACAAAAGAAAGGTATGTAACAGCTATGTATTTACTGGAATGTAGTAGATGTTTATGAAGAGTACTCTACATAGTTTGAATCATCCATATGTGGCAGTAGTACGTATAAATGTACAGATGCCCTGCATAACTGCTGGCATGGAGACATGAGTGTGTAGCTGTGTGCAGTGGGATGTGATGGTAACATATGTAGTTCAGCATTAAATGTCAAACATCTGATCCATGTTATCTGTGTTCTGTACAGTAGTGTGTACAATGTCTGTTTGGGGTAGTAGCCCATATGGTTATGCAAACATGGATGTGACAGAGTAACAAATGCATGATAGTCATATCAACGTGTAGCTTAGCATTGGCAACAGCTGTACCAGGCTAGTATGCTAATTCAGCATTAGCAGCTATGTATACACCCTCTAATATTACTGTGTGCTCAAATGTGACACCTGTTCATGTTGCAGCAAGGTCCAACAGGTCAGCCTTGAGGTACATGGACTTACAACAGTGTTGTCCTTGTGTGTGTATGGCACATAGGTTCATAGGTTAGTACTAGGCTAACTGCCCTTGCAAGCCATTTTAAGCGTAGCCAATTATCCCTTGTGAGACTCAAACCCTGCACCTTGTGTTTATAAGGTAAACACCTTAACCATTAGGCCACCCTCCCAACCCACACATACGGAGAGTTCTGTCCATGTCAGATATATTAGCATCTGTACATGTGCATTGACCAAGGGACATACTGCAGCTGTTTGTGAAAGGTGGATATATATATATATATATATATATATATATATATATATATGTTGTTGAAGGTTGTTATGTGCATATTTCTATGTAGGTGGTAGTGTGTGGCAGACCAGACAGCATACAGTGCTGGTATGTGGCATGTGGTGGTTAAACACTGTGGGTATGATTCATCAGGTTTGTAGTGTTGCAGCCAGTGAGGCCTGGTTGAGCTGCATGGGCTGAGAACACCTTCAATGCATTCCGCACAACACTCTGCAATGTTATGACATAACTATATACCTCACAACCTTCACAGGTGGACTGTATATGTGCCTATATGTATATCTATATGTACACCAATGGATGTTTATATGTATGTGTGTGTGTGTGTGTATGTGTATATATATATATATATATATATATATATATACATATATACATATATACATATATATATATATATATATAATATATATATATATATATATATATATATATGTATATATATACATATATATATATATATATATATATATATATATATAAATATATATGTATATGCATATATATATATATATAGAGAGAGAGAGAGAGAGAGAGAGACAGGGTCATAATTACTGCAACAGATGCCTGGTGACAAAGCCATGGACTCAAGCTCAATGTTGACACTGCTTTGGCATCCCTCCTTTCAAAGACTCAGTACCCATAAGTGGTAGTCTGCTTAACACCGAAGGTGTGATAAGAGACCATGGGACACAAATGGACAGGAGTCTCCCCTTCAATAGTCACAGTGCCACACTAGTCATGTAATCCGTCTACGTGCACACGTCATCACAAAAGGTGTGTCAGCCAGAGAAATATAGGTCAGTGTTCCCCTCTACTCCACACACATAAAACCCACTATAGAGTACAGTGCCCCATGTGGTATGTACCTCACAAGACATCTACAGCAAGTGGAAAGGACACAGACATACCTCACAAAGAGTAATACCGGCATCAAACAGATGCCCTATGCAGACCGTCCTACAAACCCACAACTAGACTGTGTCACATACCGCCTACCCAGAGGTGACCTCTAACTAACATACTAAGCTATGTCACACCCAGATCTGTTGGACATGCTCCATGTAAACAAATCACAATCTCTATGAGCTACACGCTCTAGGGACAGAAACCCTTTGACCACAATAAGCAGCCCATGCTGGAGGGATAGATTCCTATCTCAGAGACATCCCATACTATGGAACAAACCAACTGTCCATAGCAAACAAAGCTCCTAATTAGCAGTCACCATAAATAATCCTGGAGATTGTATGGGAGATAGTGAATACACCCAGGCAATCACCTCAGTGTCTCTGCTTGACAGGGCCACGTGAAATGTAATTACCTGTGTGTCAAAGGTCAGGGTAGCTTACAGCTAGAGTTCTATAGGCCCTAGGGCCAATAGTCTCTTACCTACCTATGTATTGACACACACACACACACACACACACACACACACACACACACACACACACACATGCACTTGTTGCAATAATCGATATGTGAGGTTGACTGAGTGTGATGGTGAGGGGGGGGGTAAAGTTAACACTGAACCTATCTGCCAGGATGTTCACAATATCAGTTGGTTCTGTAATTTTCTTGCCTTTGTGCTGCTGTAACTCAAAGCAGATCTGGGTGCTGCCATTGAGATTCCTCACATAGCTATAGAATGCTTTGTGGTTGTCCTTGGACTTAGTGGTGATTTTGTTTTCATAGCTAGCTTTGGAGGATCTTAAAAGGGATCTCAGCTTCTTGCTGAGGCTGACCAGGGAGCTCCTCTACTCATGGGATTTTACTCTCTTTTGCAACATTTTCTTCATTCTGTTGTACAGTTTGTTTATGGAAAGGGACCACCAGATTGGCTTCCATTTTTTGGAGGATAGCATCTTGGTTCTGTTTGGGATAGCACAATTCATGCACGCGTGTAAGTGCTTATAGAGTGCATTTGTGTAGGATTCAGCAGTTGTAACTGTATTGTTCATCTGCATGGGTGTCATGAAGTTCACCACTTCTGTGTTAAGAAGCATGAAGTTGGCATTGGAGAAAGTTTTTACTATGGTTTCCTTAATGGGGGGGGTAGGGGCGGGATGTGGATATCAAGGGTGATTAGCTTATGGTTGGATCGGACCAACGAGGAGTTGACTTCAGGTGTGGAATACCGGTCACTCATGTTGGTAATGACTATGTCTAGGATATTGTTGCCCCCTGTGGGGGTGTGGATAAGCTGATCCAGGGCTTTGGAGTTTATGAATTCTAGAAAGTGTTGAGCTAAGGAGTTGATACATGAGTAGTTTTCCCAGTTAATGGTGGGGTAGTTGAAGTCGCCCATTATTAGGGTATTTGGTTGAACCCTAATATTTTCCAGTACATCAAGAAAGGAGGAGTGGGAATCCTGGGGCATGGTGGTGGATCTATAGCAAGCTACAATTTGGATTGCAGTTTTGCCCAGAGTTAGTTGCACTTGGATAACCTCGGATGCATTATGCTGAGCAACTAGCCTAGAGGTTTGGATATCCTTAATGAATATGGACACACCTCCGCCTTTGGTGTTTCGGTCCAGGTTACATGGCCAAAAAGTGTGGTATAAGTTACAGCCTGGTAGTTCAGGGGTGCTCTTTGGAGCCTTAAACCAGTTCTCAGTCACTGCACAGATATCGATGTTCTCCATTTTAAGGAGTGCCTCGAGTGAGTGCATTTTGAGATTTAGACTTCTAGCACTGAGTAGCATTACCCTCAGTTTTTGCTTGCCTGTTCCTGTTACGGTGGTGAATTTGTTATTTGAATGGGGGATCTGTAGCAAGCTACAATTTGGATTGCAGTTTTGCCCAGAATTAGTTGCACTTGGATAACATTGGATGCATTATGCTGAGCAACTAGCCTGGAGGTGTGGATATCCTTAATGAATATGGACACACCTCCGCCTTTGGTGTTCCGGTCCAGGTTAGGTAGCCAAAAAGTGTGGTATGAGTTATAGCCTGGCAATGCAGGGGTGATGTCTGGAGCCTTGAACCAGGTCTCAATCACTGCACAGATATCGATGTTTTCCATTTTAAGGAGTGCCTCGAGGAAGTGCATTTTGATGTTTAGAATCTAAGCATTGAGTAGCATTACCCTCAGTTTTTGCTTGCCTGTTCCTGTTACGGTGATGAATTTGTCATTTGAGCCTTGCTTAAAAAAGGCACTAAAGGGGCAGCAACAGTCTTAGCCAGAATCTGGAATCCCAGGGATTACAGGTGCAGGCCATCTCTGGCAAAGCCTTGTGGTCTGTCAACCATGTCAGCCCAGGCAGACAGATACTGGATCCCCTTAGAATGACACCAGAAGCTTAGCCAATTGTTGAAGTCAGTCATTTTGTCCTTCTACTGCGGTATCATTCTGGGCGATGGCAGGATGCTACTCAGGGCTTGGGTCATACCTGACTGGGCTACAAGATCAGAGAGGTCTTCCTTGCCTCTTTTCATGTAGTCCAGGGAGGTACATCTCAGGTCATTCACACCTACATGGACAATGACAGAGTCATATTTGTACTTGTTGTGGAGTGACCTGAGTGCGTGGGTTATGTGACGGATCCCGGGTACCAACAGGCAGCTGTCAGTAACCTTCTCCTTGTTTAGCCTGGTGAGTGGGATATCAGCGTGCTTGACTGTAGAATCACCTATGACTAGTGTGTTGGGTACGTTGTTTTGCCTTATGGGCTGTGGTTGAGTGGCACACTGAGTCTGTGGGCTCTGTTTCATTTAGGTTGTGTTGGGGGGTGGAGGTTGCTTGCATTTCTGATTTGGAGGTCTCTGTTGCTTGAGCAGAATATTATTGAGAGCTTCCATGAATGTTTTTGTGTTTCTCTGTCTGGATTTTGGTGGTGTAGGTTTATTGGGACTATGTGATGAGTGTGGTGTGCTGCAAGTGTTTACCTTCTCCTCTTGACTGTCAAGTTCAGTTTTGGTTGCAGAGAGCTTTACCTCCAGTTTGGATAGATAAGTGAACTGAATTTAACAGAAAATGAATGAATGAATAAATAATGCAAGCAGATAATTACATTTGTTGAAATTGTACGACATTACAAAATTATAAAGCTTTGTATTTAAACAAGTGGTCTACCTTTACAATTACAATAATGCCCTTACCTACACATCCAGAAGTGGCTACATCTGTGAAATTATCATTTCCAGACTTCGAATGGAATCCTTGCTGACATGTGCATGTGTAATTTCCTTCTGTGTTGCTACATACTGAAAAATTACCACAGATTCCCATTGTAGTGCACTCATCAACATCTGCATTTCAAAGAAGAAAAAGAAAAGAAAAAAACACTGCATATAAAACAGGAAAATGCAATGTCAAAAAGTTTCTCACCAAAGCATTCTGTGGTATTATGTAAATACTTCATACAGAAAGAAAAAAATAATTTATCACACTTTTCTATTAAAAAAGGGGTTTGCATGAAGATCAAAAAATAGAACATTTATTTAATCAAGCCTGGTGACCATAATGCACCTTCCTCTCTATCTTGTTCCAAATATGCACCTGGTTATTACACTGCACATCTCCCCAGTGAGGTCTCAGATTCTCCACTGAAAGTAAACCTAAGCAGCACCTGTTCTGGTAATTCACTGGAGCTGGCATCACCAAAGTGAGAGGATACTTTCTTTTGACTTATATGTTCATGAGTGAGTACTGCACTAACTGCCCTGTAGAACCATTTTAAGCCTAGACCATAACCCAAAGTCAGAATCAAACCCTGCACTTTGTGCATGTGAGGTAAAGACATTAACCCTTATGCCAAACCCATCCTGAAGCAGCTTGATATGCCTCAATAGTGCATGCATGTTTTTATGTACAGGTAACAGATGGCTTATCTGCAATGCACAGCTTTGTGGGCGTGCGTGTCTCTCAGTATGTTTGCTGCAAGCTGCCTACTAAGATATGTAAACCTTTCATTGTAGTCATGCAGAAGGTAAGACTGCACACACATGTGAACATACACACACAGACACACCTAAGAAAGGATGAGTCAACATTAATCATTCATTCAGACTCCCCTGACAACTCCTCCACTGTTTTGAATGCTACTTGAATCTGGGTATCTCAGTCATAATTTGAGTTCTAGCCTTCTATGCTACAGAGCTATGATAAAAAGTATATATGTACAACTTAACTGCAAAGTGGCTGTGTTTTTTTTTTTTTAAGTTTTGCAGCAGTTAAACATATGGTATATGACACTACAAATAAAAAATAAAGATGCTTGAACACTTAGAATTTTTTATAAAATAGCTGTAAGAATTGATAATACTGTACTGTACCTTAATTAGCTGGAATTATGATTACCCAAACTTGTGCTGAACAGGTGCCAGTCTCTCCTTTATCACCAGGTCTTTTCTATTTTTCAGAATGAATTCTCCAAACACTGCAGTTCATTTAATAAGGCTTTATTAGATGTTCACAACATCTGAATACTGTCTCCATTAACAGTGCTAGTGTTCAAAGTTACTGCACATCATATTCTGATTGTCCCGAACAACATAAACTAATATTGCCTTTATTTGTCCTGTCTTCTGTACTCAAGCTCATCTTCTCTGAAGTAACATATCTACAAAACTCACTAATCTTAATTGAACTGCTATCCTGAACACAACATAGTATATTGCTTCAGTCCAGTCATTTTCCTTATTTACTTTTCGAGTGGTTTTTTCAAAGACATGTGTAGAATGGGCGTGCCTTCCTTGAAGGTTGGGCGTCGAGCTGGCACCTCAGCACCCGTAAAAAATCTACTGCCAATCATTAGCGGGCCTAGGTTGGTTTAGGGTTGCCACCTTTTCAAATGGCCAAAGTGGGACATTTCTAGTACAAACATCAGATTTTACAGGCCGACACATACCCATGGTCAATACAAAGGTTAGAACGTAAATTTTTTGCCTAAATAAAAGCTTATTCTTGTAGCATTTTAGTTGCTTATTCTGTTTCTTACAACATTTAGGTATTTTAGATATAGAATAACTGTTTTATGCAACTATTACATAAAATATAGGAAATAATGTTGTCCTAAAATCTCAGGACATTTGCCATTTTTACAATTTTTTTGTCAGGACACAACTGCCCAAAGAGGGACTGTCCCTCGCAAAGTGGGACAGGTGGTAAACCTACCTAGGTTCCGCTGTTTTGATCCCTAACCATGAAAAGCCGAAAGAAGAACAACAGCTTTTTTAACCTTGGTCTCAGGCTTTGTCTCATATGTGCAACATTCCATTAAGGAACATTCTGCAGCTAGCAAAATTGTATCCTTATCTTGAGAAAAGAACATTCTGTCTGCACACTTTATGAATAACCTTTCCTTTCTAATAAACTGACAGCAAGGTTATTTTTCTTTCTGCTTAACTGTCTTTTATGCATAAATGAAACACAATCTATTATACCCTTTACCTGTCTAATTTTTAATAACTACTTTAAAATGGAAGTCCCTAATCTAATATTTGCCCATAAGGTCCGTGACAAAAGTCTACTGGGACTTACTTTTGTAGTTAGCTTACATTTATATTGCTAACTACTGTATGCAGCTTTTTGAACATTTGTGTTTGTACCACTGTCCATATCATAGCATCTTTATTCTTTCACAATATCTTGTCATTAAATTTTAACACAACACCTAATTCTGAAATAATGTCCATTTTTAAAATGGTACTGTCACATTGGAGACGTAACAAGAATTTTGCTGTTATTTTTTTTCCAGGCTGATTGGCTTTGCTTAAAAATGTAAACTCCAAAGGCTTGCTGCTGACTGCAGTTACCATTGACCCTTCAAACACTGTGAGAACTGTAGTTGGGTCCTCTTGCAAAGGTTTGTTTGCAACTGAAACTGAAGCCCCTGTATCAAGTAACACATTGTGCCACAATTCTTTTCCCATGAGTAATGAAATGTATGGTCTGACGTCCTTTCCAACATGGAATGAAGTCAAATACACCACTTCTGATCATTTCTTGGGCTCAGCTTTGTACATTTCTTATGTCATTCACCCAGTTACTAACCATAGTGGGCTGTCTTGTATTTTAAAAGCTAACAATATTTACAAAAAACACTTATCTGCTGGAACTGGTAAGTCTGTTTTACTGCTGCAATGTCGATATCTACAGGAAAAATCCTATTACTGGCATCTGGTGCTTGTAAAATAAATGGACAGCTTTCTTTAAGGTCTTGGCTGTAGCATTTATATTTAACTGATAGCTGTATCAAGTTTCTGAACTAATTTTAAATGAAACTCAAAGTAGCAATGTAACACAGTGCATTTTTGCACCTATATAAAATTAATTTTAACTGTTGAACTTTTTACATTTTGTCTCGTGACTGTTAGATATTAACATACTATTCTGTGAGTGAAAGTTCATCCACTCTTTCACCATAACCATTTCTTTCGCTGATGTCATTTAACTTTTCAGTGGTACTGAATGCTGCAAGAAATTATTATTACTGTCTACAATGTTTTTAGATAAATAGTAAAACTGTAAATGCATTAAATGGATAGCACTGCCTTTAATTCAGCTTGCTAGGCTGGCTGTAATCTGAGTTGATGTGCTTTGGCAAACTACCATTTCTGTACCAAACATATACAGTCTCAAACTGATTACATAATGGACCCTTATACATAGGATTTGAATTTTTTAACTGTGCTGTCACTTTTACAATGTGGCATTGACTTTAAATTTTACATTCTGTAAACTAGCAAACAGTATTTTGTCTCTGTCTATATCATGATATTATTTATACATTGCAACACTTTAATAAAAAAAAACTCTTAACTAATGACTGCTAAGAAGAGAGTCAATGAGGGACTCTGCCTAACCTGGACTGGGATTTTATTCCAGAGTGAAGGGAGCCTCTGGGTTATGAATCTGTCCCTCCAGCATGTCCTATTTATTTCAGTGCTGAGGTTCAAGTCTCTCGAGCGCGTAGCTCGATGGGATTTGGATTTTCTGAGGTGCATCATGTCCATTAATTCCGGGTTGGACATGGCTTTATACATCAGGCACAGATCGCCTCTGAGCAGGTGGTATGCCACTGAGTAGAGCTGGAGTTTCTTTAACCGGGCAGCATATGGCATCTGTTTGAGCCCTTTGATCCTCTTGATGAGGTACTTTTGGGGTCTTTCCAGTTGCTGCAGGTGTCTGGTAAGGTACATCCCAAAAGGGGCATTGTACTCAATTATGGGCCTGATGAGGGATGAGTAAAGAGGCACAATGACCTCCCATGATCTAGATGTGAATCCCTTCATGATTAGGTGGGCTATATAAAATGATTTTCTAACTACTTTGGCCACATGGTTGTCGAATGAGAGATTGCTATCAACTTGGGTCCCCAGGTCCCTAATTGCTTCTTCCGTACTTAATGGATTACCATCTATGTGGTAATTTGTGGGCACTTTGTTTTTGCTGAAGCGGATGACTATACACTTTTTGGCATTTAGCTTAAGGCCATGGCTCTGGCACCAGTTGTCTGTTTCTATGAGGCCCTTTTGGAGGATGCTTGTGTCGGCTGGAGAGTCGATTATGGCGCCCAGTTTGCAGTCATCTGCGAACTTGATACGAAAGTCTTACAAGTTTATATCTGCATGAGTGACATCACCCATAAGAAAGGAAGATGGTTCAGTGGTTACCTTTTCTAACTAGTTATGTTATTCCTAATGTTTGAAAGGGGTAATAGATGGTGCTCTATATCTGGATATAATATGATAATTAATTTTACTGAGTGTAGCCTCAACTTGAACCATTTCCAATTTTGTATTATGCAGAATGCAGTGAGTTACAATTAATAAATGCATATACCCTTCTGCAGCTGCCAGTTGATGTGAACACCTGATAGCCATTGTACCACAGAGAACCAGCAGTGCTATCACTACTCTAGAACCAGGTTTCTGTTACTGCACAAATGTTGATGTCTTCATTGCTAAGGAAGACCTCAAGTTCAGAGATTTTGATACAAATAATCAAGTAATTCAACAGTGCTACTTTGATAATACCAGAGTGGTATTCTATTATATGTTTGTCACACCTTCATATTACCAGAAAAGTTAAATAACTAGTATAAGTCCAGGAAAGCAGTTAATGCTATTTCCTCACAGCACCTGATTCTCTAGTTTAGTCTGAGTCTGGGAAGCCAACCATTTAGAGTCTGTTCATCCTTTTGTGCCTATGTGTCTTTTTTCTGGGTGCTGCATGACTTTTTCAGCATCCTACAGATGTGCAGCAGGTGATTAGGAGATCCTCTGAACTGCCTGAAGGTATGTGTGCTATGGGAGTGCATGAGTGTGCATGTGTTTGTGTTAGACCTTTAACTGCCTGACATCCTAGTCAGGATTTTGTTTTACTGTATTGTATATTTTCTGTGCTAATAAGGTCTCTAGCTCTCATGCAACCATGAACTGTATTGAACAGAACATGAATGAATGAATGAAGAAATAAATAATGCAAGCAGATAATTACATTTGTTGAAATTGTACGACATTACAAAATTATAAAGCTTTGTCTTTAAACAAGTGTTCTACCTTTACAACTTCAATAATGCCCTTACCTACACATCCAAAAGTGGCAACATCTGTGAAATTATCCTTTCCAGACTTCAAATGGAATCCTTGCTGACATGTGCATGTGTAATTTCCTTCTGTGTTGCTACATACTGAAAAATTACCACAGATTCCCATTGTAGTGCACTCATCAACATCTGCATTTCAAAGAAGAAAAAGAAAAAAAAACACTGCATATAAAACAGGAAAATGCCATGTCAAAAAGTTTCTCACCAAAGCATTCTGTGGTATTATGTCAATACTTTACACAGAAAGAAAAAAAAATAATTTATCACACTTTTCTATTAAAAAAGAGGTTTGCATGAACATCAAAAAATAGAACATGTTTTTTTAATGATGCCCGGTGACCATAATGCACCTTCCTCTCTATCTTGTTCCAGATATGCACCTGGTTATTACACTGCACATCACACCA
>NC_056743.1:1632366164-1632406164 GCF_019279795.1 Protopterus annectens | reverse complement strand
TGTGAGAGAAACTGCATCAGCTTGTTGTCCCTGACTTTCATATGTGCCAGAAACATTACTTTTCATATTTGAAAGAAATGGCAGCTTACTTTCCTTACTTTTCAGCAAGCATTTGAATTACTGGTCGCACTAGTTGAGCATTGCCTGCACCTGCTGCTTATATGTATTGACTCTGTGTGTGCCAGAAACATGGTTTTCATATTCAAAATAAACTGTCAGCAAGTGTAGCTTACTTTCTGTACCTTTCAGAGTGTGTGTGTTTTCAGCAAGTGTAGCTTACTTTCTGTACCTTTCAGAGTGTGTGTTTTCAGCAAGTGTAGCTGTGTGTGTGTGTGTCTGTGTGTGTGTGTGTGTGTGTGTGTGTGTGTGTGTGTGTGTGTGTGTGTGTGTGTGTGTGTGTGTGTGTGTAAAATGTAAAATGTACCAGGTAGGTATACCTGATGGTTAGGGTTACTCATGCTCAAAACCTGTACCTTAGATACAAGGAGCAAGAGCCTGAGTTCTTTACCCATACCGCTACTTCTGACTGAAAGGGTTATAGCTCTCAATTGTTCAAATTTTTACAGAATATCTGGAATGTTTGGCACATACGTTTGGTCTGTTTTTAAAATTTGGATGGTACAGTAGTGCAGCAGTAGCGTTGTTGCCTTACAGTAAGAGGTTCTCTGGTTCAATTCTTGGCTGAAGTGCTTTCTGTGCAGAGTTTGCATATTCCCCCTTTGTTTTTATAGGTTTCCTCTGGGTGCTCTGGTTTCTTCCCACAATACAAAGACATGCATCTGGAGTGTTTCTCCCTGGGCCTCTGCTGAAAATCGGCTTTGTTCCAAGTTGGACTTTCCTGGTAAACAAACGTTAAATAAAATGTGTGGTTTTCTGGCAAATCAGTGAGAACTGAATTCACTAAATAATGACAGTCATTTAAGTTTCAGTCTTCCTATCTTTCAGGAAACACATGGTAACACAACATTTTATTCTAGCAACTTTCTAAGATTATTCAAGCGATGTTTAAAATGTGTCCCTGGTTTTGAGCCTTTGCCCACCCCCCAATAAATGTTGTCTTTTTCCTGATTTCTTGTGCTGCATAGTCCTTCGGGGAAAGGGAAGTTTAGTGCTGCTTATGCAAAGTCTACTTGCATTGTTAGTAGCACAACAGGTAGTATAATTGCTTTTGCTGCAGAAGGCTGTTGTTCTACTCTTATACTATGTAGATGGATTACTGATACTGTACTGTTTTGTATCTAAAGGGGGGTGGATGCTGCAGTACTGAGAATGTCCTCCTTTGGTGGAGATAGCTACCAACTATGAACCTATTATCAGTTTGCCATCCATTCCCTATTGAAATATTACTAGCTTATTTTTTTAATGTAACATAGGCAATTTATTCTTCAAGGGCAACAGGCACTTTACTTATACACGAAACAATGAAATATAAAGCTGTTTGCTAGCAGCAACCTGTTCATTAGTTACATATCCCTTTATTTTAGAATTATCTAGATTAATTGTACTTCTGCAGAGATTGTGCATATTTACTGATACTGGTGGATTGTAAAAGTTTGAGTAGACTTTTATAATGTAAATGTTCTGAACTGGGCAGTTTTGTCATTATTGGTTCATGCATTTTGTTTCATTGCTTACTGGAAAAATGTTCAAAAAAATTAAAATGCGGTCTAACAGGTGTGCTGTATTATACAAGGAATATAATTTAATACAGTCAGAAAGTGTACCAAAGAACACATGTATGTTTGTTCTTGTTTTGGTATTAATTTTGGTGGCTTTGAAATTGCCTGCCTCTCTTGTAGATTTGTATTTGGATACTTCTTCTGGGCCCATCTCATTTGCTCACTCAACTGAGTGCAGTGAGATCATATTCTGATTTCAGTCACTCCTACTGTGTACAAAGAGAGCATTTGGGAAGGACAACCCCTGTAGCCTCTTAATCCTGACTGTTCCTTCCCTAAAAAAAAAAAATATATATATATATATATATATATATATATATATATATATATATCATCTGCTCTTACGGTAATTGTCTTAGCTGCTCTTCTGTGTGCTGTTATCTGTTCAGTCACTCTTACTCTGCACTTATTACTGCTTGTTAGTAGCCTTCTAATTTACTGCCTTCTGCACTTGTTTTTTAGTCATTTGTTAATTTAATTGCATTTATTTGAACTGTATTTGCCGTAGTGTTGCTACACGCTTGGGTGTGCTGGCCTGCACTACAATTTGAATTGTATTTACTGCTGTTTTAGCTGCTTTTCTGTAACAAAAAATAATTCTAAGCTTGTTTCCTGCCTTTCCTGTAACCAGTCAAGTCCAGATACAGACTTGCTGTATCCAGGACTGTTGGTAAGCTTTTGAGCCCCCCAAGCCTTTCTGTGTTGGAGGGAATCCTTCTAGCTTATCAGTGGGAGTGGTAAGCTCTAGGTAGCCTATCTAACATGGGAAGAGTGGGTTTTGGCCCTGAAATTGTAGTTCATTAGCTGTTTGGGCAGTTTTTCCGTCTCTTTCTACTTTCTGGTTAAAAGCCCGTTTTTGCGTTTGGTCCCCACCTTTCCTATAACTAGTGTAATTCAGGTACATATTTTCTGTATCCAGGACTGTTGGTAAGCTACTGAGCACCCCAAGCCCTTCTGTGTTGGAGAGAAGCCTTCTAGCTTATCAGTGGGAGTGGTAAGTACTAGGTAACCTATCTACCACAGGAGGAGTGGTTTCTGGCCCAGAAATGATAGTTTATTGGCCGTTTGGGAAGCTTTTCCATCTCTTTCAACCTTCTGATTTAAAAGTCTGTGTTTGCACTTGTTTCCTGCCTTTCGTGTTACTAGTCTAGTCCAGGTACAGATTTGCAGTATCCAGGAATCTTTGTAAGCTTCTGAGCCCCCTCAAGCCTTTCCGTGTTGGAGGGAAGCCTTCTAGCTTATCAGTGGGAGGGGTAAGCATCAGGTATCCTATCTACCACAAGAGGAGTGGTCCCTGGCCCAGAAATTGTAGCTATTGGCTGTTTGAGCAGTTTTTTTTCCCATCTCTTTCGACTTTCTGTTTTGAAAGCCGTACTTGTGTCTGTTTCCCGCCTTTCCTATAACTAGCCTAGTCCGGTTACAGAGTTGCTGTATCCAGGATTGTTAGTAAGCTTTTGAGCCCCACAAGCCTTTCTGTGTTTGAGGAAAGCCTTCTAGCTTATCAGTGGGAGTGGTAAGCACTAGGTAGCCTATCCTCCACAGGAAGAGTGAGTTTTGGCCCAGAAATTGTAGTTTATTTGGCTGTTTGGGCAGTTTTCCATCTCTTTCAACTTGCTGGCTTAAAAGCCTACGTTTGTACTTGTTCCCCACCTTTCCTGTAAATAGTCTAGTCCAGATACAGATTTGCTGTATTCCAGGACTCTTTGTAAGCTTCTGAGCCCCCCAAGCCTTTCTGCGTTGGAGAGAAGCCTTCTAACTTATCACTGAGAGTGGTAAGCATTAGGTAACCTATCTACCACAAGAGGAGTGGTTTCTGGCCCAGAAATTGTAGCTATTGGCTGTTTGGGCAGTTTTTTTCCATCTCTTTCAACGTTCTGGTTTAAAAGCCGCACTTGAGCTTGTTTCCCACCTTTCCTGTAACTAGCCTAGTCCAGATACAAAGTTGCTGTATCCAGGACTGTAGGTAAGCTTCTGAGCCCTGCAAGCCTTTCTGTGTTGGAGGAAAACCTTCTAGCTTATCAGTGGGAGTGGTAAGCACTAAATGACCTGTCTACCACAAGAGGAGAGGAGAGGTTCTTGGCCCACAAATTGTAGTTTATTGACCATTTGGACAGTTTGTCCGTCTCTTTCAACTTTCTGGTTTAAAAGACCACATCTGCAATTGTTTCCCATCTTTCTTGTAACTAACCTACTGGGTAGCACTAGAAAGTCTTAAACTGATACAAGCCTTCTAGTTTAGGAGAGAGACTTTGGAGTGATTAAGTATCAGTTTTCTGTACTTTCTTGCTGTACTTAACTGTTTCCCACCTAAAATCAGATTTTCCAGCATTTATTGTGATTTAAAAGCTTGTTTTTTTTCATATATTGTACTTATTTGACTGCCTACACTTTTAAAAAGTTTTTTTTTTGTTTAAATAATTTGTTTAACTGTTGTAGGCTACACACAAAAGTGTGATAGCTTTTTCTGATTGCTTGTAGTCATTTAAAGCTGTTTTAAGTGTATTTCTTACTGTTTTCGCCTTATCTTTTCAAAAAAAAAAAAAAAACATAAACATTCCTTGTTTCCTGCCTTTCTGAGCTAGTATAGTCCAGTTTTCAGACTAGTGCTGAATTCAGGGCTGTGATACTAGTTTCTGAGTTGCCCATACCTTACTTAAATAGAAGGAAGTTTCTCTGTTCACCTGTAAGAGAAGGGAGCTTTGAGCAACCTATCTGTCCCTGGAGGAATGGTTCCAGCCCAGAAGTTAGTTTATTAGCAGTTTTGGGCTAATTTCTATCTCTTTCATTTCCCTACTATAAAAACTGTGTTTGCATGGTTTTGCACACCGGGCAGTGCCGGTTAGCTACGGTTAAATTATTCCCGGCTCCACTAAGTCTCCTCTTCAGTTTTTCCCTTGAAACTAGTCTAACTCTCAACCTAAGCACTCAGAAAGCATCTTACAGCCCAGCACTTGCTCAGACCTAATAGAAAGCACTAATATATCCTGACACTGATTGCCCAGCAGGGCAAGGCTCTTTATTCACCCCTCACCAACCAAGTGACTAAGCAACTCACCCTACTATTCAGGCATGACCAAATAGCAACTTCAGGTGCACTCTCCAGTCCAGCTGGTGAATCTGGGTATCCTGAGGCAATGTTACAACTGTCTCATGTACACAGACAACCCTCTCCTCCTACCACAAAACACTAACATATGCGAGAGATGCAATTATACAGCCAAACTGGAAGCTAAGCTGTCTCCACCCAAGACTGGGACAGATAGTCAAAAGGAGAAGGTTAACACTTGCACCACAACTCCAGTCGCACACAGACCTACTAAAACAGCACTGGCAAAAAATACACATAAATACAAAAATCATACTCGGAGGCTCTAAATAAAAACCTGCAAAAGCATCAGAAACCTCCAAAGCAGACACCCAAACAACCTGCACTTCCCGTCACAAACCAGACAACACATAAAACACAAAATCAGTGTGCCACACAATCACAGCCTTTAAGGTGAAATAACATACCTACCACACTAGTAATAGATGACTCTATAGTCAGGCACACTGATGTCCCACTCACTAGCATGGACAAGCAGAAGGTTACTGTTAGCTGCCTGTTGGGTGCCAGAATCCACCACATAACACAAGCACTCAGGTCAATCCAGAACAATTACAAATATGACTCTGACATTGTTCATGTTGGTGTGAATGACCTGAGACGTACCTCCCTGGACTACATGAAAAGAGACATTGAAGAGCTCTCTGATCATGTAGCCCAGGCTGGTATGACTCTGACCCTGAGTAGCATCCTGCCCTCACCAAGAATGACACCTCAGTATAAAGAAAAATGATCAATTTCAACAATTGGCTAAGCTTCTGGTGTCATTCAAAGGGGATCCAGTGTCTGTCAGCCTGGGACGACATGCTCGACAAGCCATGTTGCTTCGCAAGAGACAGCTTGCACTTGTCACCCCTAGGCTTTCGAATACTGGCCAAGGCTCTTGCTGCCCCCATAGTGCCTTTTTTAGGCAAGGCTCAAAAGTTAAACCCACCTCTGGAAACAGCACAATTAACAAAAAACTGAGGGTTATGCTACTCAACGGCAGGAGTTAAAATCTCAAAATGCACGCGCTCGAAGCACTCCTCAGTATGGAGAACATCGACATCTGTGCAGTAACTGAAACCTGGTTCAAGGCTCCAGAGAGTACCCCAGCACTACCGGGCTACAACTCATACCACATGTTTCGGCCACAGAACACGGACCAAAACACAAAAGGAGAGGGTGTATCCATATTCATCAAGGATACCTACACCTCCAGGTTAGTGGCGCAGCATGATACCTCTGTGATCATCCATGTGCAACTAACATTGGGCAAATCTGCAATGCAAATTGTGGCCTGCTACAAATCACCCTCCATGACCCAGGACCACCACTCCACCTTTCTGGAGACACTGGAAAACATGAAGGTCCTACCAACAACCCTGATATTGGGAGATTTAAATTACCCTACAATTCACTGGGAAAACTGCTTGAGTCCAAATTCCCAGGCCCAGCACTTCCTGGAATTCATCAACTCGAACGCCCTGGATCAGCTGGTAAACTCCCCTACCAGAGGTGGAAAAATATTGGACCTGGTCATCACCAACATGGACGACAGGTGTTCTACACTGGAGGTCAACCCATCACTGGTTAGATCAGACCATAAACTAATCACTTTGGATGTCCACACCCCACCACCACCCCCAACCATGGAAACCACAGTAAAAAACATTTCTAAAGCAAACTTCACCTTACTTAAGACAGAGGTGGTAAGTTTCATAGCCCCCACACTAAATGATAACGCTGCCCAAGATGCAGAAACTTTTACAAATGCACTCTATAAGCACCTACAAGGATGCATGGATCGTGCCATCCCTAACAAAACAAAGAATCACTCCTCTAAGAGAAGGAAACCAGTTTGGTGGACCCCTGCAATAAACAGACTATACAACAGAAGGAGGAAACTAGTTCAGAATGAAAGCACATCCCAAGAAGGAAAGACATCCCTGATCAGTATCAGTAAGAAACTGAGGTCCCTCATGAAATCATCCAAGGCTAACTTCGAAAGAAAAATAGCCAGGGATTCAAAAGATAACCACAAAGCCTTCTTTAACTATGTTAAGAATCTAAGTGGCAACTCGCAGATATGCACTGAACTAATGCAAAATAGCACAAAATATACTGAACCTACTGATATTGCCAACATCCTGGCAGATAGATTCAGTGCAAACTTCACCCCCCTCTCACCTCCAAAAGGGCCCACAACAATACCGGAAAAGAGTAGTGTCCCAAAAATCACGGGTGCACAGGTGAAAACAGCCCTTTCAAAAACCAAAAACACAGCATCAATAGGACCAGATAGTGTCCCAGCCTGTATCTTGCACGAGCTACAGAACGAACTAACCCCCCACCTAAACACACTGTTCTACCTCAGCCTCTCCACAGGCTACATGCCCACAGAATGGCGCACAGCAACGGTTATTCCTCTCCACAAAGGAGGGGCCACAACTGACCCTGGTAACTATCGCCCCATAAGCTTGACTAGCGTGGTCTGCAAAGCTATGGAGCACATCATCATGGAACTCATTAACAAAGACATTGGGAACATCCAAACACTTGCCCCAACCCAGTTTGGCTTTGTTAAGGGCAGATCATGCCTACTAAAGCTGGTTGACTTCTTCAAGACAGTCACCAAGGCCATAGACGAGGGAAAGGTGGTTCACACAGCCTACCTTGACCTCACCAAGGCTTTTAACACCATTCCCTACTCAGGTATTACAGGAAAAACTCACCAGCCTGAAATAAACCCCTACATTACGAGATGGGTTGCCAACTTGCTTACAGACAGAACTCACATGGTAAGAATAGCAGGCTCCAGGTCCGACTCTAAACCAGTCACAAGTGGTGTCCTGCAAGGCTCGGTCCTGGGACCCCTACTGTTCGGCATATACTTCTCAAAAGTACAGGCAAACACAGGAGGACTATGGCTAACCAAGTTTGCTGATGACTGCAAACTGGGAGCCATAATTGACTCTCCGGCTGACACGAATATCCTCCAAAAGGGCTTTACTGAGACGGACACCTGGTGTCAAAGTCATGGCCTCAAGCTAAATGCCAAAAATGCATAGTCATCCCATTTGGGAAAAACAAAACACCCACAAATTACCACATAGGTGGCAGCCCCTTTAATACAGAAGAGGTAATAAGACATCTGGGGACCCAGGTAGATAGTAATCTTTCCTTTGACAATCATATTGCCAGAGTAGTTAGGAAATTCTTCTATGTGGCCCATCTAATTACTAAAGGGTTTGCATCTAGAAATAAAGAGGTTATAGTGCCCTTCTACTTGTCACTCATTAGACCCATCATAGAGTACAATGCCCCATTTGGGATGTACCTCACAAGACACTTCCAACAGCTGGAAAGACCCCAAAAGTACCTCACCAAGAGGATTACTGGTCTCAAACATATGTCCTTTGCAGCCCGAATGAAAAAACTCCGGCTGTACTCAGTGGCATATCGCTTTCTCAGAGGTGATCTCTGCCTGACTTACAAAGCCATGTCCAACTCAGAATTGATGGATATGCTCCACCTAAAGAAATCCAAGTCACTGCAAGCCAGGTGCTCTAGTGAGCTAAACCTCACCACAACAATAAACAGTACATGCTGGAGGAATAGATTCCTATCACAGAGACTCCCCATGCTTTGGAACAAAATTCCAAATTACATCAGGCAGAGCCCCTCACTAACACTCTTCAAGAGAAACCTTGACAGGTGGATGGGTAACAGAAAATATACCCCTGGGATCACTTCATTGGCTCTGCTTGACAGAGGATCAGTTAATTAATCAATGGGGTGGCAAAAGCTGACACACTCTGGCTAGGCTTACAAATGCCCTCGGGCAGATAGCCTAGTACCTACCTATGAGCCTATGAACCTAAGGAGTAAAGCAATATGCACATTACAGTGTTTTTGGTAAATGGGGTGAAATAGCCAAGTAATTGGGCACTGGAATGGCTGCAGGGGGACTCTGGGGCCATATTTTGGTTGTCTGTTCTTCAGTTTGCATTTGAAAGTTGGTATCTCACAATTCCACTGGAATGGGTGGGGTTACCTAATTATGCATGCAAATTTTATGTTAACCAGCATACAAATTTGTACCTATTTTTCATGGTCCTTTGTCCAGATTGTTGATGTTTCCAGGTTGAGAGTTATGGTACCTGCTTATTACAGACTCCAGAGCAATGTGTTCCAGTTTAAGACATCTGATAGACTCGCACTTAAATAAATTGAATATTACACATCAAAACACTTCTGAGAAATCATAACACAGACTTCCAGCTTGTGTCCCTCCCCCCAGATGATACAGTAGAATGCTGCCACTGATCGGAACATCTACATACCCTTTCAAAGAGGTGTCCAGTTATGAAAACTGGTGGTGCTGCGGTAGCGTTGTTGCCTCACAGTATGACGTTGTCCTGTTCGATTCTCAGCTGAAGCGTCTTCTGTGTTGAGACATGCGTGAATGGGCGTACCTTCGTTGAAGGTTGTGCATCAGAGCTGGTAACTCGGTACGTAAAAATCTACTACCAATCATTAGCGGACTGGAGTTCCACTGTGGCGACCCCTAACCAGGAAAAGCCAAAAGATACAACAACATATACAAAAAAATGGTAACATATCACCTAAAGCAGCCAGGCTTTCAGAGTGGACTGGGAATTACCAAAGCAAATATAAGCACTCTCAAATCACTAAAGAATACACTAGTTGACCAGCCACAATGTAAGATAATAAAAATATTTAATAATGAGCAAAATGGTTAAAAATATAAAACAGTAGTTTCAAAAACAAACAGAATTAAATCAAAAGGAAAATAAAATTAATAGTGAAGGATAGAAGTCCAATATTTAGATAAAAACTCTGACTGATTAGCTCAAATTTCCTATCTAACTGATGAACACTGTTCCTGATCTAAAGTAAATATTACAATCGAGCAAAGGCAGGATGCAGTTCTTGGTGAGTCCCTTGGATATCCACTGCTCAGTACAACTGTGATCACAGCTCATCTCACCTGAACTCAACTGTACTGTGAACTAAACAACAACTGTTTAAACTGTCTTCAACAGGCTCTATTATAAGCTAGGTTAACTGTCTTAACTGTTCTAGTTCTTATTTTCAGTTCACTGTTTGAAATCATCAGACCGCTGTTCTTTTAAAATACACAGGTTAATCTGAAATTATGTACAGAACTTCAGCCAGACATGCTAGCACAGATGACAGTATCTAATTTCTTCACCCTCCATGACTCAAGCACGATTTTCTAGTGACCCTTAAAAAATGATGCTTGAGAAAAATGGGGCTATCTGTGAATATATCAATCCACTTCTCTTCTGGACAAGCCATCTGCATTGGCATTATTAACTCCACTGTGCTATTGTATTGTACAAAGCTTCAACCAGACATCCTTGCACAGATGGTAGTGTCTAATTTCTTCACAGTAAGTTTGAAGGAATTATTTTTAAGTTCATTTTATAATGATGAAGTAGGTAGATTTTAGAAACTGCAAAAACATGTGTGTGTGTGTGTGTGTGTGTGTGTGTGTGTGTGTGTGTGTGTGTGTGTGTGTGTGTGTGTGTGTGTGTGTGTGTGTGTATATATATATATATATATATATATATATATAGAGAGAGAGAGAGAGAGAGGGTGGGAGAGGGAGATATGGACATGTATAGGTATATATTTTATTTTATTTTTTTATTTTACATTTGTTTACCAGGAAAGTCAGACTGAGCAGAGGAGCCAACTTTCAGTGGAGGCCTGCAGAGAAAAGCTCTACTACAGTACATATAAATACATTATCAGAAGTAGTGTTTACTAACAAGAGAGGGCGGCCGCGGTGGTGCAGTGGTTAGTGTTGCTGCCTCTCAGCAAAAGGTTCTCTGGTTCGATCCTCGGCTGGGGTGCCTTCTATGCAGAGTCTGCATGTCCTCCCTGTGGTCATGTGGATTTCCTCTGGGTGCTTTGGTTTCATCCCAAAGACATGCTGTAGATGGAATGGACACTCTAAATTGGCCCTAGGTGTGAGTGCATATGTGTGCCTTCTAAGTAAGGTTGAGTGTCGGGCTGGCAACTTGACACCATAAAACTCAACTGCCAATCATGAGCAGACAGGTGATCCACCATGGCAACCCCTAGCTGAAAGAAGAAGATGAGTGTTCATTAACAAGATAAATGGAAATTGATATACAGAAATAGGGAAAGTTGCATTGCTAACCTGGCATCCATATGACAGACAAAAATACCATTGTTCTTAACCTAATAATAGACAACCTAGTGATACACAGAGCTTTTTGCCAAAAGCACAGCATTATGTAATCTAATGACAAACAAAAAATAAAAAAAAAATATATACTTACATATATTTTTTACTTATACTGCCTCTAGATGTGATATTTGCACCATATGGGTTTAGCTGTAAACTTCCCATTATTCTTACATTGTTTATAACAGATGCCTTCATATATCTACCCAGCAGGGAGTACTACTGAGAGGATGACACAGTAGCCTGCTGGGGAGATATACTATTTGTGATTATCCATAACATTAGTCAATAGCATGCAATTGATCAACTGATGTTGGAATCATTCCTCATTATATTAGGGGATGCAAACCACATGTTAAGGTAGAAACTCCCAAGATAATCATATTTGAATAAGGATTGGTAACAAACAGGGAGCTACAACTGAGGAAAACATTTGAGGAAAAGAACAAGATGATCAAAATATCTGGTAGATGTGAACAATTTGAGCCCCCCAAGCCTTTCCGTGTTGGAGGGAAACCTGCTAGCTTAACAGTGGGAGTGGTAAGCACTAGGTAACCTATCTACCACATAAGGAGTGTTTCTGGCTCAGAAATTGTAGTTATTGCATGTTTGGGCAATTTTTCCATCTTTCAACTATCTGATTTAAAAGCCTGCATTTGAACTTGTTTCTTTCCTGTAACAAGTCTAGTCCAGATACAGATTCTTAGTTTTAGCACTTGAATTTGCTTATTCATGCTCAGCACTTGTTCAGAACTTGTTGTTAGCACTAAATAAGCTACAAATTACTATAGCACTCAACCTTCCTCATTACCTAGCGGAAGACAGTTTTTGTACTTACTTTCCTCACTTGCTTAGAGAAAAACAGCTCTTGTACTCACTTTCCTCACTTGTCTAGAGGAAAATAGCTTTTCATTCAGGCATGTCCAAGGGTCAGCTCCCAGTGTTCTCTCCTGTCTATCTGATGAATATGGGCATCTTGGGGCAATGTAGTAATTGCCTCATGTAAATACACAACCCTCTCCTCCTACCACCCAGCACTACAACCTGTGAGAGATGCACTTATCTAGCCAAACTGGAGATAAAGCTCTCTCCAACCAAGACTGAACTTGGCAGTCAAGAGGAGAAGGTAAACACTTGCACCACACCACACTCATCACATAGTCCCACTAAACCTACCCTGCCAAAATCCACACATATAAACAAAAAAACATTCACAGAGGCTATCAGTAATAATCTGCTCAAGCAACAGAGACCTCCAAAGCAGAAATGCAAGCAACCTGCACCCCCAACACAACCCAAATGACACATAGCCCACAGACTTAGTGTGCCACTGAACCACAGTCCATAAGGCAAAACGACGTACCCAACACACTAGTCATAGGTGACTCTATAGTCAGGCACACTGATGTCCCACTCACCAGGCTAAACAAGGAGAAGGTTACTGTCAGTTGCCTGTTGGGTGCCAGTATCCACCACATAACCCACGCACTCAGGTCACTCCACAACAAGTACAAATATGACTCTGTCATTGTCCATGTTGGTGTGAACGACCTGAGATGTACCTCCCTGAACTACAGGAAAAGAGACATGGAAGAGCTCACCGATCTTGTAGTCCAGGCAGGTATCACCCTAGCCCTGAGTAGCATCCTGCCATCACCCAGAATGATACCGCAGTACAAGGACAAAATGATTGACTTCAACAATTGGCTACGTTTCTGGTGTCATTCTAAGGGGATTCAGTATCTGCCTGGGACGACATGGTCGACAGACCATGATGCCTTGCCAGAGATGACCTGCACCTGTCTCCCCTAGGATTCTGGATACTGGCTAAGGCTCTTGCTGCCCCTATAGTGCCTTTTTAGGCAAGGTTCAAATGACAAATTCACCACCGTAACAGGAACAGGCAAGCAAAAACTGAGGGTAATGCTACTCAATGCTAGAAGTCTAAATCTCAAAATGCACTCCCTCGAGGGACTCCTTAAAATGGAGAACATTGATATCTGTGCAGTGACTGAGACCTGGTTCAAGGCTCCAGAGAGCACCCCTGCATTATCAGGCTATAACTCATACCACACTTTTCGGCCATCTAACCTGGACTGGAAAACCAAAGGCGGAGGAGTGTCCATATTCATTAAGATATCCACACCTCCAGGCTAGTTGCTCAGCATAATGCATCCGAGGTTATCCAAGTGCAACTAACTCTGTGCAAAACTGCAATCCAAACTGTAGCTTGCTACAGATCCCGCACCATGTCCCAGGATTCCCAGTCCTCTTTTCTTGATATACTGGAAAATACTAGGGATCAACCACACAAGCTAATAATGGGTGATTTCAACTACCCCACCGTTAACTGGGAAAACTACTCATGTACCAACTCCTTCACTCAATGCTTTCTGGAATTCATAAATTCCAATGTCCTGTATCAACTTATGCCCACCCCCACCAGGGGAAACAGTATCCTAAACCTAGTCATTGCCAACATGAGTGACTGGTGCTCCACACCTGAAGTCAACTCCTCGTTGGCCAGATCCGACCATAAGCTAATTATCCTAGATAGCCACATCCTGTCCCCACCCCCCCACCCCCATTAAGGAAACCACAGTAAAAAATGTCTCCAAAGCCAACCTCATGCTTCTTAAGACAGAAGTGGGGAACTTCATGACACCCATGTAGATGGACAATACAGTTACGTCTGCTGAATCTTACACAAATGCACTCTATAAGCACTTACACAAGTGCATGGATTGTGCTATCCCAAACAGAAGCAAAACCCTATCGTCCAGAAAAAAAGGAAGTCGATCTGGTGGTCCCCTGCCATAAATAAACTCTACAACAGAAGGAAGAAACTGTTGCAAAAGAGAGTAAAATCCCATGAGTGGAGGAGCTCCCTGGTCAGCCTCAGTAAGAAGCTGAGATTCCTTATAAGATCCTCCAAAGCTAGCTACGAAAACAAAATCGCCAGTGATTCCAAAGACAACCACAAAGCATTCTGTGGCTATGTCAAGAATCTCAATGGCAACACCCAGATTTGCTCTGAGTTACAGCACAATGGCACGAAAATTACAGAACCAGCTGATATTGCCAACATCCTGGCAGATAGGTTCAGTGCTAACTTTATCCCTCTCTCACCCCCTAAAAGGTCCATATCTATACAGGAAAAATGCAGAGTTCCTAATAATCACAACTACGCATGTAAAAGGTGCACTCTCTAAAGCCAAAAACATAGCATTCATGCGACTGGACAACATCCCAGGCTGCATTTTACATGAAATTCAGAACGAACTGGCTCCCCACCTAAGCACCATATTTAATCATAACCTTACGTCAGGCTTTGTGCCCACTGATTGGTGCACAGCAACAGTTATCCCACTCCAGAAAGGGGAAGCGTAAATTCATACAGGGAACTATCCTCCTATTAGCCTGATGAGCCTGGTCTGCAAGGCCATGGAATGTATCATCATGGAACTCATAAACAACGACATTGGTAACCTCCAAACTCTGGACCCCACCCAGTTCGGGTTTGTGAAAGGCAGATCATGCCTCCAGAACCTGATGAGGGTAAGGTGGTTTGCACAGCCTATCTTGGCCTCACCAAGGCTTTCGACACCATCCCCCCTTCTGGAATTATAGCTAAACTCACTAAACTAGGTATAAATCCCTATGTCACAAGATGGGTTGCCAACTGGCTCACTGACAGAACACACACTGCAAAAGTTGCAGATTCCACATCTGACTTCAAACCAGTGACAAGTGGAGTACCACAGGGTTCAGTCCTGGGACCTCTTCTATTTGGTATCTACTTCTCTGAAGTACAGGCTAACATAGAAGGCCTTTGGCTAACAAAGTTTGCAGATAACTGCAAACTAGGAGCCATAGTCGAGTCCCCAAATGATGTGGACATCCTACAGAAGGGCCTCACTGAGACAGAAACCTGGTGTCAGAGCCATGGCCTCAAGCTCAATGCGAAAAAGTGTATTGTCATCCCCTTTGGTAAAAACTCTGTACCCGTAAACTACCACATAGGTGACAGTCTACTTAACACCGAATGTGTGATGAGACCTTGGGACCCAGGTGGACAGTAGTCTCTCCTTTGATAATCACATCACCACAGTAGTCCGGAAATCTCACAAAAGGGTTCTCATCCAGGAAAAAAGAGGTCATTGTTCCCCTCTACTCGACACTCAGTAGACCCATTATAGATTACAACACCCCTTTTGGAAAGTACCTCACAAGACATCTGCAGCAGCTTGAAAGGCCACACAAGTACCTCAGAAAGAGGATTACTGGCCTCAAACAGATGCCCTACACTGACAGTCTCAAAAAACTCCAGCTTTACTCCATAGCATATTGCCTACTCCGAGGTGATTTCTGCCTAACATATAAATCTATGTCAAACCCAGAGCTGTTGGACATGCTACACCTAAAGAAATCCCAGTCCCTCTGAGCTACATGCTCTACGGACCCAAACCTTGTCACCACAATAAACAGGACATGCTGGATGGAAAGATTCCTATCCCAGACACTTCCTATACTCTGGAACAAGCTACCCATCTATGTAAAGCAAAATTCCTCATTAGCACTTTTCAAGAAAAATCTTGATGAGTGTATGGGAAATAGGAAATTCACCCTGGGGATCACTTCTGTGGCTCTGCTTGACAGGGGCACATGAAAATAACTTTCTTGGGTGGCGTAAGCCAGGGAAACTTGTTGGCTAGGCTTACTTAGGCCCTTGGGCTGATAGGTTCATAGGTAGGTATTAGGCTATGTATATTAAGGTTTAAAATTTGAGAAACATCTGGCATACTTGCTGTTGATAGCAAATGTTTACCAGTTTATATCTGCATAGGTGAAGTCACCCATAAGAAAGGAATTTGTCTCAGTGGTTATCCTCTCTAACTGGTGATGTTACTCCTCATGTTTTAAAGGGGTAATAGATGGGGTTCTGTAATGGGATATAATATAGTAATTCATTTTACTGAATGCGACTACAACTTAAACCATTTTCAGGTTCGTATTATGCAGAATGTGGGTTGATATAGTTAATAAATTCATATAATCTTCTGCTGTTGCCAACTGATGTGAACACTTGCTAGATATTGAATCAGTCTATTCGCTTTATCATAAGCCTAGCACTTGCTCCTAAAACCTTTCTTTTAAGTGAAGCACCCTTAAACTAACGCAAGCACTGCATCCACCTACAACCTGTGCTAATACCCACTTCCCTTCAAAGTCCTCTCTCTGACCCAGTTACACATCACCCCCTTATACTATTCTGGCATGTCGAGTGGTATATTACTGACGTCCTCTCCAGTTCAGCTGGTTAATCTGGGAATCCTGAGACAATGTTACAATTGTCTCATGTACACAGACAACCCTCTCCTCCTCCCAACAAACACAAACACATGTGAGAGATGCAATTATATAGCCAAACTGGAGGCTGAACTCTCTCAACACAGGACTAGCAAGACCAGACAGGAGGAGAAGGTAACCACACACACAACAAACCCAGTCTCAAATAAACCAACCACAACTGCAAACCAAACAAATAATAACACAAAGACATACTCAGAGGCTCTACTAAAAAACTTACCGAAACAACAGAGGCTCCCAAAGCAGACATCCAAGAAAACAATACGTCAAAACTCTGCACATGCAACACATAGTACACAAAGTCAGTGTGCCAAACAATCACAGCCCTTAAGGTGAAACACCATGCCTGATACACTAGTAATAGGTGACTCTATAGTCTGACGTCCCGCTTACCAGGCTGAACAAAGATAGGGAAATGGTGAGCTGCCTGTCGGGAGTTAGGATCCGCCACATAACACAAGCACTCAGGTCACTCGAAAGCAAGTACAAATATGAGTCCATCATTGTCCATGCCGGCGTGAATGACCTGAGACGTACCTCCTTGGACTACATGAAAAGAGACATAGAGGAGCTCTCTGATTATGTAGCCCAGGCCGGTATGACCCTGACCCTGAGCAGCATCTTGCCCTCACCAAGAATGATGCCACAATACAAAGACAAGATGATCAGCTTTAATAATTGGCTCAATTACTGGTGTCATTCTAGGGGGATCCAATGTCTGTCTGCTTGGGATGACATGCTGGACAAGCCATGCTGCTTCGCAAGGGACGGCTTGCATCTGTCACCACTGGGCTTTCAGATATTGGCTAAGGCTCTTGCCACCCCCATAGTGCCTTTTTTAGGCAAGGCTCAAAAGACAAACCCACCACCTTAGAAAACAATAAAGGAAAAAAAAAACTAAGGGTATTGCTGCTCAACGCCAGAAGTCTAAATCTCAAGATGCAGGCTCTCGAAGCACTCCTCAGTATGGAGAGTATTGATGTCTGTGCAGTAACCGAAACCTGGTTCAAGGCTCCTGAGAGCACCCCAGCCCTACCAGGTTATACCTCGTATCATGCATTTCAGCCCCAAAACCTGGGCTGAACCACAAAAGGAGGGGGAGTGTCCATATTCATTAAAGACACCCACACCTCCAGGTTAGTGGCAACGCACGAAGTATCGGAGACCATACATGTGCAACTAACCATAGGCAAAACTGCTATACAACTTGTAGCATGCTACAGACCACCCTCGCAATCTCAGGAACTCCATTCAGCCTTCCTGAAGACACTGGAGGATATGAATGTCTCACCAAATACCATCATATTGGGAGACTTCAACTACCCAAACATAGACTGGGTGCATTACTCAAGCCCCAACACCCTAGCCCAAAGGTTCCTGGAATTCATCAACTCAAATGCGATGGAACAACTAGTCACCTCCCCCACAAGGGGAAATAATATACTTGACCTGATCATCACAAACATGGGGACAAAATGCTCAACACCGGAAGTATACCCCTCACTAGTGAGATCAGACCATAAACCAATAACCCTAGATATTCATATCCCACCTCCATCACCAGCACAAAAGACCACAGTGATAATCTTCTCAAAAGCTGACTTTACACTCCTTAGGACTGAAATGGTATCCTTCAAGCCCCCTGGGCCAGTGGAAACCACATCCCACACTGCTGAATCATTCACAAATGCTTTCTACGGGCATCTCCAAGAATGCATGGATCATGCAATCCCAAATAAAACCAAGACCCTTTCCACCAAAGGCAGGCATCCTATCTGGTGGACCCCAGCCATAAACAAACTGTATAACAAGAGAAGGAAGCTACTGCAAGACAGAGCAAAATCCCATAAAGGGAAGGCATCCCTGATCAGCACTAGCAAAAAACTATGTTCGCTAATAAAATCATCAAAGACCAACTTCGAGAGAAAAATCGCTAAGGACACTAAAGATAATCACAAGGCCTTTTTCAGTTATGTTAGAAACCTGGGCGGAAACCATCAGATATGTGCAGAGTTAGTTCATAACGGCAAAAAATACACTGAACCCACAGATATTGTCAACATACTGGCAGACAGGTTCAGTGCAAATTTCTCCCCTCCCTCTCCCCCAAAAGGCGAAATAAATATCTCAGCTGAATGTAACCTCCCTGAAATCTCAGATGTCCAGGTGAGAGCTGCCCTCAGCAAAGCTAAAAATACAGCATCCATGGGACCTGACAGTGTCCCGGGTTGCATGCTATGTGAACTCCTAGAGGAGCTAAACCCACACATAAGAACGCTGTTTAATCTTAGCCTTGCTACAGGATACGTCCCTGAACACTGGCGTACAGCTACAGTGGTCCCACTCTACAAAGGTGGCACCTCTACAGACCCTGGAAACTACCGCCCCATAAGCTTGACCAGCCTGGTCTGCAAAGCTATGGAAAGGATCATTATGGAACTCATAAAAAAAGACATCGGGGACCTACAGACAATTGACCCTACCCAGTTCGGCTTTGTAAAAGGCAGATCCTGTCTTTTAAATCTGGTGGACTTTTTTGAAACAGTCACTAGAGCCATCGATGAAGGCAAAGCAGTTCATACAGCCTACCTGGATCTGGCAAAAGCCTTCGACACAGTACCCCACCAGGCATCATAGACAAGCTCAACAGCTTAAATGTAAACCCGTTTGTCACAAGATGGGTTGCAAACTGGCTAAAGGACAGAACCCATAAAGTCAGAATAGCTGGAGCTATGTCAGACTCTAAGCCAGTCATAAGTGGAGTCCCACAGGGCATTGCATGCTACGTGAACTCCTAGAGGAGATAACCCGCACATAAGAACGCTGTTTAATCTTAGCCTTGCTACAGGATACGTCCCTGAACACTGGCGTACAGCTACAGTGGTCCCACTCCACAAAGGTGGCACCTCTACAGACCCTGGAAACTACCGCCCCATAAGCTTGACCAGCCTGGTCTGCAAAGCTATGGAAAGGATCATTATGGAACTCATAAACAAAGACATCGGGGACCTACAGACAATTGACCCTACCCAGTTCAACTTTGTAAAAGGCAGATCCTGTCTTTTAAACCTGGTGGACTTTTTTGAAACAGTCACTAGAGCCATCGATGAAGGCAAAGCAGTTCATACAGCCTACCTGGATCTGGCAAAAGCCTTCGACACAGTACCCCACTCAGGCATCATAGACAAGCTCAACAGCTTAAATGTAAACCCGTTTGTCACAAGATGGGTTGCAAACTGGCTAAAGGACAGAACCCATAAAGTCAGAATAGCTGGAGCTATGTCAGACTCTAAGCCAGTCACAAGTGGAGTCCCACAGGGCTCTGTCTTGGGACCCCTCTTGTTCGGCATTTATTTCTCAGATGTGCAGGCAAACATAGGGGGGGGTTGTGGCTGACAAAGTTCGCAGATGACTGCAAACTAGGCACCATAGTCGACACACCAGCTGACACATGCATCCTCCAGAAGGGCCTCACAGAAACAGACGACTGGTGCCAGAGTCATGGCCTTAAACTAAATGCCAAAAATTGTATAGTCATCCCCTTGAAAAACAAAGTACCCACAAATTACCACATAGGTGGTAATCCATTGGCACGGAAAAAGTAATCAGAGACCTGGGGACCCAAGTTGACAGTAACCTCTCATTTGACACCCACGTCGCCAAAGTGGTTAGAAAGACCTTCTACCTTGCCCACCTTATCATGAAGGGATTCACATCCAGATCAAAGGATGTCATTGTACCCTTATATTCCTCCCTTATCAGGCCTATGATTGAGTACAATGCCCCATTTGGTATGTACCTCACCCGGCACCTGCAGCAGCTGGAGAGACCCCAAAAGTACCTTACCAAGAGGATCAAGAGTCTCCAGCATATGTCATATGCTGCCAGACTGAAAAAGCTCCAGCTCTATTCAGTAGCATACCGCCTGCTCAGAGGTGATCTGTGCCTTACGCACAAGGCCATGTCCAATTCAGAATTAATGGACATGCTCCACCTCAAAAAATCCAAATCCATCAGAGCCACGAGAGCTAAAGATCTAAACCTCAGCACAAATATGAATAGGACATGCTGGAGGGACAGATTCATAACCCAGAGGCTTCCCGCACTCTGGAACAGGATACCTGTCCATGTTAGGCAGAGCCCCTCACTGACTCTCTTCAAGAGAAATCTGGACGAATGGATGGGTGATCGTAGGTTTACCTCAGGGGTCATCTCTGTTTCATTGCTAGATAGAGGCATAGTAAACTAAATTTAATTTAAATTGTACACTTTTGTATCATTACATGGGGTGGCGAAAGCCACATACACTTTGGCTAGGCTTATAAATGCCGTAGGGCAGATAGCCTAGTACTGTACTATGAAACTATGGAAAACCAGGAGTGCCATGATTACTCTGAAACCATGTTTGTGTTACTGCACAAATGCTGATGTCTTCAATGCTAAGAAAGACCTCACATTCAGAGATTTTGCTGCAAAGTATCAAGGCTTTCAACAGTGCTACTTTGATATTACCACAGTGAATAACTAAGAAGTTTAAGTCTGACACACCTTCATATTACCGGATAAAATAACTAACTAGTATAAGTCCTGGACAGCAGTTAATGCTATTGCCTCACAGCATCTGATTCTCCTGTTTAGTTTAGTCTGGGAAGCCTTCTGTTTTGAGTCTGCACATCTTTTTGTGTCTATGTGTCTTTTTTTTTCTGGCTGCTGCAGATTTTTTTCACGTCCTAGAGATGTGCAGCTGGAGATTTTGAGATCCTCTAAACTGCCTGAAGGTATGTCTGGTATGAGAAAGCATGAGTGTGCTTGTGTGTGAGACCAGTTTTACTGCATTGTATCTTCTCTATGGTAAGAAGGTTTCTAGCTTCAATGCAACCATGAACTGGATTTAACAGGTCATCAGAAAATGAAGGAATGAATAAATAAATAATGCAAGCAGATGATTACATTTGTTGTAGACATTTGACATTACATAATTATAAAGCTTTGTCTTTAAACAAGTTATGTGCCTTTACAACTGTAATAGTGCCCTTACCTACACATCCCGAAGTGGCTACATCTGTTAAATTATCCTTTCTAGACTTCAACTGGAATCCTTGCTGACATGTGCATGTGTAATTTCCTTCTGTGTTGATACATTCTGAAAAATTACCACAGCTTTCTGTTGTTTTGCACTCATCAACATCTGCATTTCAAAGAAAAAAAAACTATATAAAACAGCAAAATGTGAAATAAATATGTTTCTTGCCAAGACCATCCTGTGCTTTTTTGTTAGTACTTTACACAGAAAGAAAAAAAAGAAAATAGTTGTTATATAAAAGGTGTCTACATGTACATCAAAGAAATAGAAAATGTTTTTTAATCATGCCTGGTGACCATCATGCACCTTCCTCTCTAGCTTGCTGCAAATATGCATCTGATTAGTGTGCTGCACATCACCCCATTGACTTCTCAGATTCCCCATTGGAAATTAGTCTAAGCAGCACCTATTCTGGTAGATCACTGAAGCTGGCACCCCATGGCGAGCGGATACTTTCTCTTGACATATATTCATAGGTTAATACTAGCAAATACTGTTCAAAAGATGAAAAAGTGCCCAAAAATCACTAACACTTCACAAAATGGGCACTCAGGAAGCAATCCAACTCCAATAAAGCACTTTTATTCAGCTACACGAAGTATAAAAAATCCACATAAACAACGTTTCACTTATAAATGTGTTTTCGTCCTCTCCTGACTTCATCAGATAACACAATCAATGAAATCAAAGCCATTGTTATACTTGTTTAATTAAACCATCAACCAATAGCATATTCAATTCAATAAAACATTCATATACTATATAACTTACTATCTATAAGATTAAATAGTCAAACATAGTCACTTAAGCATATACATTTATATTAAATACACAATAATAAATATTTTAATGATAAAATTAATTTAACCTTTTAAAATTTGTTATAAAACACACAATAAAATACATATCTAATTTAATTATATGAAAACAGTGGTAATCAATACTCCATCCGGTGGACAAAATAATTGTTGCACTTTAAAATTTAGCAACTCTGATTTTTAAAACAAATATTCATTCATGCCAGGGAATCTATTGGCTTCCAACATTATTTGCCAATATAGTTCTCTGTTTTCTATATGTAATTCCGATAGCTCTCCTCTTATATCTTTAGTCACCATTTCTAACACAAAGAAAGGAAATGTTGCTTTGTGACATACTAAACTGTGTCTGAAAAGGGCATTAGTGTTATTTTTATTTATATTTTTTACTTCATAAAGGTGTTCATATATTCTTCTTTGGAGCTTTCTGCCTGTTTTACCCACATAGAAGCCACTACATGCTTTACATAATACTAAATAGATGAGCCCACTACTATCACATGTAGTATATTCCTTACTATTTATTACCCTGTTCATAGCTACTAATTCTACCTTCTCTCCATTGTATATTTAAGGGCATTGTGAACAATGACCACATTTAAAAGTGCCTTTCTTACTACGTCCATAAGGGTGCACCCCTTTATTATTTCTTTCTATAATATTCTTTATATTTGAACCTTTCTTAAAAATACATTTAAACGGGGTATCAAAAATATTTAAATCTAATGTTGCAGAAAATCTTCCCCATACTTCTTCTATCGTCTTTACTATAGCTTTAGCATCTCCTCTATAGTTAGTCACAAATGTTCATTCAAATATATTACTAGTATCCTTCTTATTATGAATTATATCTATCTCACTACAATTTTTCCCTAATATGGGAACAAATCTATCTGCTCTACCTATAATTACTTCCTTTTTTACTTCTATTAATTTTAATGGGTATCCTCTCTGTAAGAACATTTGTTCTAAGAACTTACTTTCAACTATAAAGTCACTATTCTCAGAACATATTTGACTTCCCCTAACAAATTGTCCTTTGACTAAGCTACGTTTTTCGCTAAAGGGGTGTGAACGTGTAAAAAAAGAGATATGAATTTGCATATGTATCTTTCCTATATACTGTTGATTTAAATTTTCCATTTTCTTTATGTATAGTGATATCTAGATAGTTCATTTTATCATATTGTATATTATAAGTAAACCTTAAAATGGTTGTAGTATTCATTATATAGTCACAGAATTCAAAAAACTTTTTTCTGTATCATCCCACACTAGAAAGATGTCATCCAAATATCGTTTATAGAGTTTCCAGTACTTACTATATTTTGAATTTAAAATATATTTTTTCTCCCATACTGAGAAAACAATATTAGCATATGTGGGTGCACATCATACACCCATTGCTACTCCCTGAATTTGCTGGAAAAACTCTCCTTTGAAATGTACATAGTTGTTAGTCAAAACAAGATCCATCAAACTAAACATAGTCTAAAATCCATATGATTTAATGTTCTAGCATAAACCATAGTGTCTTCTAACCAAAGTAATCCCACATCATGTGGGATTGAAAAAAATAAATCAACTATGTCTATAGTAATAAATATAATTCTTTCATCATAAATTTCCGGTCTTATCTGTCTAATAAGATCCCATGAATCTTTTATAGTGTTATTACAACTCACAGATAGAGACTTTAATTTAATATCCAAAAATTTAGCCAAAGGAGCTGTAACAGAACCTTATGCTGCTACTATCAATCGAAGGGGTGGATCTAATAGGTCTTTATGCACTTTAGGTTTTCCAAATATACTAGGTTCCTTAGGTCTCTCATTATGTAGAAATTGAAATAATTTTAAATATATTGATCCCTCTAGCAGTAATTCATTCAGTGTTAGAAAAATCTTTTTATAAGAAATATTACTTTCATTTAATGACACTCTGGAATATTTCATATTATCTCCCAGTATATTCATCACTTTACATTCATGGGTTATAGTATCCATAAAGACTGTTCCCCCTCCTTTATCTCGTGCCATAATTCTTAAATTGTAATTATTCTTGATTTCATCTAGGAGAGCTTTTTCTGAATATGAAATATTTGGAACCTCTTTATTTTTCTCTATTACTTTCCTTATATCTAATTCCAGAAGGTTCTCCAGATTTTTCAACTGAGGATGCAAAGGGGGATTATAGGTACTTTTCTTTGTTAAGGGGTTGTTACGGGCCATATAATTTTCAGTATTCTTAAATAAGAGTTCCAAGTTTTTCTTCCGAATAAACAGTTTCAGGTCTATAATTACATTGTCTATTTAAGCCTTCCTTCTGGGTATAAACTTGAAACCCTTAGAAAAAAGTTTGAAATGTACCTTTTGAATATCTGTTGCACTATAATTATATAAAGTATAGCCCTTATATCTAACTAATGAAACTAATAAAAAATAAAAATAACACTAATGCCCTTTTCAGACACAGTTTAGTATGTCACAAAGCAACATTTCCTTTCTTTGTGTTAGAAATGGTGACCAAAGATATAAGAGGAGGGCTATGGGAATTACATATAGAAAACAGAGAACTATATTGGAAAATATTGTTGGAAGCCATTAGATTCCCTGGCATGAAAGAATATTTGTCATTAGCTCCTGTCCACGGTGGTGCAGCAGTAGCATTGTTGCCTCACAGCAAGAGGTTCTCCTGTTCGATTCTCGGCTGGAGTGCGGGAAGTGCCTTCTGTGTGGAGTCTGCATGTCCTCCCCGTGGTTGAGTGGGCATTCGAAAGACATGTGTAAATGGGCGTGTCTTCGTTGAAGGTTGAACGTCGAGCTGGCACCTCAGCGCTCGTGAAAATCTACTGCCAATCATTAGCGGACCGGAGTTCCGCTGTGACGACCCCTAACCGGGAAAAGCCGAAAGACAAACAACAACAGCTCCTGTTTTAAAAATCAGAGTTGCTAAACTTTAAAGTGCAATCATTTTTTTGTCTACCAGATGGAGTATTGATTACCACTGTTTTAATATAATTAAATTATATATGTATTTTATTGTGTGTTTTATAACAAGTTTTAAAAGGTTACATGAATTTTATTATTGAAATATTTATTATTGTGTATTTAATATAAATGTATATGCCTAAGTGACTATGTTTGAGTATTTAATCTTATAAACAGTAAGTTATATAGTATATGAATGTTTTATTGAATGGAATATGCTATTGGTTGATGGTTTAATTAAGCAAGTATAAAAATGGCTTTGATTTCATGGATTGTGTTATCTGATGAAATCAGGAGAGGACGAAAACACATTCATAAGTGAAACGTTTATGTGGATGTTTTTGTACTTCGTGTAGCTGAATAAAAGTGCTTTATTGGAGTTGGATTGCTTCCTGAGTGCCTATTTTGTGAAGTATAAGTTAATACTAGGCTAATTGACCTAAAGAACCGTTTTAAGTCTAAGCAAGAACTCAAGGTCAGAATCAAACCCTGCACTTAGTGTCTATGAGGGAAAGACCTTAACAATTAGACCAAACCCATCCCTGCAACAGTCTGACATGCCTCAATAATGCATGCATGTTTTTATGTACATATCACATATGGTTGATCTGCACTGCACAGCTTGGAGAGCATGCTTGTCTCTCAGCATGTTTGCTGCAAGCTACCTACAGAGATACATAAACCCTTTCATGCCAGTCACACAGAAGGCAAAAGGCACACTTAAGGAGGGTTAAGCCAACGTTAGGCATTCATTCAAAATCCCCCTGACAACTCCTCTACTGTGCTGACTACTATTTGAAATTTGGCTATCTAGGTCACACTTTGAGCTCTAGCCCTCTATACTGTACAGCTATGACAAAAAGTATAGTATGTGTGCAACTAATTGCAAAGCGTCGGTGTTGCTTTTTAAGTTTTGCAGCAGGTATACATATGGCATAAGACACAACATATCAAAAAATAAACATACTTGAACACTTAGAATTTCATATAAAAGATAAAATATGAACAACAAAAGAACTTATGTAATTATAAATGCATTACTTTCGCAATGCATGTCATTCAGAGAGCTGAATGACAAAATGAATCCACAAATACAGGGTAAAAAATGAAAAATATATGCTGAAGTAATACAAAGCAATTAACTTGTTTTTTCAAAGTTTAATCTGAATATCCAAACATTTTTGTTGGGGGAAAATGCTCTGAATCCTCATGTGTTGGAAGGAAAATATACCATCCTTATCCTGACAAATTATATTTTCCATCCCCAAGGTCAAACACGTGAAGAAAGTTCATAAATTTAAAACTGCACAAAAAAGAATATTTTTCAGCCTTCCCTATGGCTATGAGACTTTAAAGATTAACTATATAAGGAACAAGTCATAGAAGGTTGCTCTGTCCTGTGCAAGAACAGTATCTGAGTTGCAAGCTTTTATGGTTAGTCAACCCTACCTTATTTTCCACAGGGACAGGGTTTCTCTAAGAAGTAATTCTTCTTTTATGTCTAACATGGTATCCAAGTTAAGTTTAAGCCAAGCTATCCATCTCCCAATTTTCTTTCCTGAACCAAAAAATGAGGGAGGAAGGATCCTCCATACCTTGGATGTGCACAGCTAAGTCAATCCAGAAAGAGCTCAAGTCACCAATGAGAAGAAAGCCCAAATAAACATCTCAAGACCAATGAATTAAGACTCCAAACACCATAAAATTCAATCAGCTTAATTCCATACAGTGATACAAAATAACCAACTAAGTCAAACAAGCTTTCACCGAAGCTTCTTCAGGTTTTTTAAAAAATTCATTTTTCAAAGAGGGTTAAATACACACAAAGAGAATCAGTCCTACTCAGGTGATAAACCTTATTGGTAAGACTTAGTTAAGCTGATATATAATAAAAAAAGAAAATTTAAATATATTTGATTATATTTAGTTTACATAAATATCCAATACACAGCTGTAATTTCATTGATTGTGCAATTATAAAGCCACGTTCATCCTGCTAACTCCATCATTTAATCCCGTTGTACATCAGCTCTTAGAGCTGTAATTCATCTATATTGCACACTTTCAGCCCTATTACATACTTCTTCATTGATCTTAGTTAACAATACTAATTTAAGTGTTATAAACTTAAAAAAAAACATGTTTAGACTCTAGCCCCAATATGTATCTTCATAATGCAGTGGTGTTTATTTGGCATTTTATGTCAGAAAGATACTGACAGATACATTCTCTGAACTTTCTATTTGTCTTGCCCCATAAAACACAGAGCACACTTGACAAAGTGCTGTACATGCTATATTAATAGAGTCACAATTTACATACATTTATATACTTTATGAGGAACTGGATGTGTACAATTATTAGTACATAAAATATGTTTTTCAAAATGTGCACTTTCCACATGCAAAAGTTCCTTTCATCTGGTTAAATGAGGTTTGGAATAGACCATTTTGTCGTGGGACATCTTCAAAATGGGGCTAGATACTGAGGTTATCAGGAATTAATAGAATAAAGGGAGGATAGGGTTAATTGAGATGGGGGATGTTTTAGGAGGAAATGAGGTAAAGGATAGGGAGGGGCTTACAGGGATTTGTCAAGTGTAACTGAGGTAGGAGTCACATTTTTGAAGTGAACTTGCTACTACAAATTGACACGTCCATGACGACCTGTGGGTATTCGAGTGCAGGTAGGCCATGGACTGTGTTTAGGTTTCATTCCGAGCGGGTAACCAGGAAGGAAGATAAGGAGATGATTGCCTAAACTCAGACATTTTACATTTCACTTTTATTTGAGTAGAGGTCGATGTTGGGAATTCAGTTTCTTTGTTTTATTTAGGGCCGAGTTTTTTTTTTTTTAAATAGGGGTAAGCATCATGATTAAAGAAGAGATGCAAAAGTGCGAGAGAGGAATATATAGGTTCATTTGGGGTAGATGTGGCACAAAGAGGTTCATGATCTTATGGCAGCCAATTATGCCTACGTTTGGATTACTGTCATACGCTGCTTGGGTTTTGATGTTCTAATAAAATAGATAAAGAGAAGTATTTAATATCGAATGGTTGACTCTTACTCATAAGTATTATATAATTGAAAAATAAAGAAAGTAGAGGGTTGCCATTCATGGTTGGTGGAGAGGTTTGGGTGTAACATTTTTACATGGCTGACATCAACGGACTTATGTTTGTTGAATTTTGCTTCCCTTTTTGGTTTCTGCATGATGAGTGTGGTTGTTGTTGGTGGTAGTGACTTCATCTTGTGGTACTCTGGCATTTGGGAGATGTGTAGTGGGGCCGCAGAAGCCTTTTTCGCAGGCTTGTTGGTGTCATGGCTGAGCTCCACACATGTGCAGTGGAGTACCAACCAGTCGGAGGTTCATGCTGATATACTTCCTGGTGGTGGACTTTAGTCTTGTTGGTTATGGTTTGGTCCACATTTCTTGCAGCAACATTTCACTGGGGCGTATGTTCAGCAGTGATTCCCTCAACTGAGTTCGGTTTCGGTCTTGAGAGGTTTGCGGACTTGGATTGGGGCTTGGTGAGTTCTTGTCCTGAAGTTTTTTGGGGGTTGCATTATGTAACACTTAGTAAAGGCTGGCAGGATATTGGTAAGGATAGGCAAGGTCTTGGTCAGGGGGGTTGAGGGTGCTGTGAAGGTGTGAATGCCAGGTAACTGAATCTGTGCCTGGGTCGCATATATATATATATATATATATATATATATATATATATATATATATATATATATATATATATATATATATGTATATATAGATAAGCACCCCCCACCAAGTGGATAACATTTGTTACTGCTGATGGTATGGAAGTCAGCAGGGATGGTTAAGGTCGAGTTGCAATTTTATTTGTTAATTTTGCTCTACAGTTGGTGCTGAGAAGCAGTACATACTAAACAGCATAAGGAGCAATGTTAGCAGCAAGTCATGCTACTTATTTATAGGTTTTTGAATAGTAAATATCACTGTTTTGACTTTATAGTATGCTGCTGCAACAGTGGGTTATATTGGAAATCCGGTGTTAGTGGAAAACAGAAGGTGAGGATGGGTGTTTGCTTCTGAAGTCAATGTTCAAGATTTACCTTGCACTTCTAAAGTAGTCTGAGTAGTTTGTTTGCTGGAAGATCAGAAGGCAAGGGCAGTTTGTAAATGTTGCCCTCATGAATTGCTGAGATTGGAAGATTGCTGTTTACATGGTTAGTTGGGCTACATGGCTGTGACCTGTGTCTGGAGGTTTTCTGGTAGTCTGCCATTTCTCTTAAAGTGGTACTTGTGGTTATTGAAAGCAGTTGGAGTTACCGCATGTCGGCCTCTCAATGGGGACTCTTAAATGTGTGACTTGAGGGTCACTAGTACTGTCAGTGAGCCACGAGGTGAAGTACAAGCCAGATATTGGGGCAAGCTTGATTTTCGATTGAACATTGTTATTTCATGGCCTAAGGGTGTTATACCACTGTTGGCACATGGCAGACTAAGGCTGATAACTGGTGAAGAAGTCATTACGTCAGTTTCTCCAGCTTCAGTTTTGGCTTCAGGGCTAGGCGTTGTCCCAGTTTTCAGGTACAGTCTGGCTGTTGTTTTGGGGTAGCTGTGATTTTGCAAAGACGGGAGTAGATGACTCATGTTATTGAGCAGATCTGTGTTTTAGTAGCTCATTGATGATGGGTTTCATTTCATGGTGGTCAGTGATGATGGTGGAGCAGTCAGTTCCCGCACTTTGTGACTGGAATGGTTCCAATATAAAGGTTTCTGTTCACGGGCTGCATGTAACGGTTGATTGTTGCAGATGTCTTTTGGATTAAGCACTTGGGCTCAGACCAGTTGTTTTACATTAGGAAGATTTGTGGCCTGCACTGTGGTGGCAGGACAGGTAGCTTACATCCTTCTAATTTGGGAACTGCTGATTGAGGGCTCAGTGTCTGTTATTCTAAAAGTGTATTAGTTCTGGTTTAAGCACTTGGGCTTCAGGCCAGTTATTTTACATTAAGAAGGTTCGTGGTCTGCACTCTTGTGGGAGGAGAGGCTGGACTCTGCCCTTCTGAGCTGGGAATTTCTGGTTAAAGGATTATAGTGCCTGCATATTTGAACTGTTTCTTACTGGAATTGGTACACCTTGTTTGCTGTAGCATAGACTAGATCCAGGCCTGCTAAATCTAGCTTTGTTTGTATGCTTGTTTGCTTGTTATTTCCCTGAAACGCTAATTCCACCTAAAACGTGGCTTTTCAACGCTTCTGTGGATCCCTAGTGACATCTGCATTGCTTACTGTACTTATTTCCTTGTTTCACTTGAAAGAAAGTTACTGTTTGTCATTTTTGCATTTAAGTTACCTGTAACACATTGCATTTACGTTACCTGGCACTTGCTCACTAAAGCAATTATATAAGTCAGCACTAAAAAATTAAAAGCACTACACCCTCACAAACTCCCCTTGAGTACCTTGTTCCCCAATGGCCCTTTTTTTTTCAATTATAAAGGAATTCCCAATACTATTCTAGCATGCCCAAAGGTCAGTTGTCAATCTCCTCTCCGGTCCAGCTGGTTAATCTGGGAATCTTGAGGCAATGTTACAACTGCCTCATGTACACAGACAACCCTCTCCTCCTCCCAACAAATTCCAACACATGTGAGAGATGCAACCATATAGCCAAACTGGAGGCTAAGCTCTCTCAACTCAGTACTGGCGAAACCTGTCAGGAGGAGAAGGAAACCACACTCACTACAATTCCAGTCTCACATAGACCTACCACGACAGCAAACCAAACACATAAACACACAAACCATACTCGGAGGCTCTAAATAAAAATCTGCCTAAGCAGCAGAGTCCTCCAAAGCAGACACCCAAGCAACCGCTACCCCAAAACAAAACATGTGCAGCACATAGCTCACAAAGCCAGTGTGCCGAGCAGTCACAGCCCTTAAGGCTAAACAACACACCTGATACACTTGTAATAGGTGACTCTATCGTCAGGCACACTGACGTCCCGCTCACCAGGCTGAACAAAGAGAAGGTAACGGTGAGCTGCCTGTCGGGCGCTAGGATCCGCCACATAACACAAGCACTCAGGTCACTCCAAGGCAAGTACAAATATGACTCAGTCATTGTCCATGCTGGTGTGAATGACCTGAAACGTACCTCCCTGGACTACATGAAAAGAGACATAGAGGAGCTCTCTGAGCATGTGGCCCAGGCCTGTATGACCCTGACCTTGAGTAGCATCTTACCCTCACCAAGAATGATGCCACAATATGAAGACAAGATGATCACTTTCAACAATTAGCTTAAGTATTGGTGTCATTCAAAGGGAATCCAATGTCTGTCAGCCTGGGATGACATGCTCGACAAGCCACGATGCTTCGCTAGGGACGGCTTGCACCTGTCACCCCTGGGCTTTCGGATATTGGCAAAGGCTCTTGCTACCCCCATAGTGCCTTTTTTACGCAAGGCTCAAAAGGCAAACCCACCTCCATAGGTATCACAAGGGATAAGAAACTAAGAGTAATGCTACTCAATGCCAGAAGTCTAAACCTCAAGATGCATGCACTCGAAACTCTCTTTAGCATGGAGAACATCGATATCTGTGCAGTAACAGAAACCTGGTTCAAGGCTCCTGAGAGCACCTCAGCACTACCAGGTTTTACTTTATACCATGCTTTTCGGCCCCAAAACTTGGACTGAACCACAAAAGGAGGGGGAGTATCAATATTCGTCAAAGATACCCACACCTCCAGGTTGGTGGCAGAGCACGAAGCATCAGAGATTATCCATGTGCAACTAACAGTGGGTAAAACTGCCTTCCAGTTTATAGCCTGCTACAGACCACCCTCCCAAACCCAGGAACCCCACTCGGCCTTCCTGAGAACACTGGAAAATATGAAGGTCTCTCCAAACACCATTATATTGGGCAACTTCAACTACCCAAACATAGACTGGGAGCATTACTCTAGCTCCAACACCCTAGCTCAAAGGTTCCTAGAATTTATAAGCTCAAAGGCTATGGAACAACTTGTTACCACTCCCACAAGAGGGGAAAACATACTGGACATGATCATCACCAACATGGGGACTCTATGCTCCAGACCAGAAGTGTATCCCTCACTGGTAAGATCAGACCATAAACTAATCTCACTGGCTATTCACATCCCGACCCCACCCCCTGCCCAGAAAACCACAGTGAAAAACTTCTCTAAAGCAAATTTCACACTCCTCAAAACCGAGGTGGAATCCTTCAAAGCCCCCAGGCCTGTGGAAAATACGGCCCAGACCGCAGAATCCTTTATAAACGCATTCTATGAACACCTTCAGGAATGCGTGGATCATGCAATCCCAAATAAAACCAAGACCCAATCCTCCAAAGGCAGACGTCCTGTCTGGTGGACCCCAGCCATAAACAAATTATACTATAGAAGGAGGAAGCTACTACATGATAGAGCAAAATCCCAAAAAGGGAAGGCATCTCTGATCAGTGTTAGCAAAAAACTACGGGCACTCATAAAATCGTCTAAGGCCAGCTTCGAGAGAAAAATTGCACAGGACACTAAGGATAATCACAAGGCTTTCTTTAGTTATGTTAGGAACCTGGGTGGGAATTCCTAGATATACTCAGAATTAGTCCAAAATGACAAAAAATACACCAAACCCACAGACATTGTCAACATCCTAGCTGACAGGTTCAGCGCAAACCCCCCCCCCCACCAAAAGGGCAAATATCTATCCCAGCAGAGTGCTGCCCCCCTGACATCTCAGATGCTCAGGTAAGAGCCGCCCTCTCCAAAGCAAAAAACACAGCATCAATGGGACCAGACTGTGTCCCGGGCTGCTTCCTACATGAACTCCAAGAAGAGCTAAACCCAAACATAAAACTACTGTTCAATCTCAGCCTTACCACAGGATATGTACCCAAAGAGTGGCGTACAGCAACAGTGGTCCCTCTCCACAAAGGTGGTGCCTCAACGGATCCTGGAAACCATCGCCCCATAAGCCTGACTAGCTTGGTCTGCAAAGCTATGGAAAGGATCATCATGGACCTCATTAAAAAAAATATTGGGGACCTACAGACACTGGATCCTACCCAGTTCGGCTTTGTTAAGGGCAGATCCTGCCTCTAAAACCTGGTCGATTTCTTTGAAACAGTCACCAAGGTCATTGACGAGGGGAAGGTGGTCCAGACAGCCTACCTGGACCTCACAAAAGCCTTCAATACAATACCCCACTCGAGCATTATAGATAAGCTCACCAGCTTAAATATAAACCCCTATGTCACTAGATGGGTTGCAAACTGGCTCAAGGACAGAACCCACATGGTTAGAATTGCTGGAGCCATGTCAGACTCCAAAGCAGTTACAAGTGGCGTCCCACAAGGCTCAGTCCTGGGACCTCTCCTGTTCGTTATATATTTCTCGGAGGTACAGGCAAACATGGAAGGACTGTGGCTGACCAAGTTCGCAGATGACTGCAAACTGGGCACCATAATCGACTCTACAGCTGACACAAGCATCCTCCAAAAGGGCCTCATAGAAACAGACAACTGGTGCCAGAGCCATGGCCTAAAGCTAAACGCCAAAAGGTGTATAGTCATCCCCTTTGGCA
Organism: Protopterus annectens; assembly: GCF_019279795.1. NCBI lineage: Eukaryota > Metazoa > Chordata > Ceratodontiformes > Protopteridae > Protopterus > Protopterus annectens. Next base: position 1,632,372,276 of record NC_056743.1, on the reverse strand, counting down.
AAAACAAAGTGCCCACAAATTACCACATAGGTGGTAATCCATTAAGTACGGAAGAAGTAATTAGGGACCTGGGGACCCAAGTTGATAGCAATCTCTCATTTGACAACCACGTGGCCAAAGTGGTTAGAAAAACATTTTACATAGCCCACCTAATCATGAAGGGATTCACATCTAGATCAGGGGAGATCATCGTGCCTCTTTACTCATCCCTCATCAGGCCCATAATTGAGTACAATGCCCCTTTGGGATGTACCTTACCAGACACCTGCAGCAACTGGAAAGACCCCAAAAGTACCTCACCAAGAGGATCAAAGGGCTCAAACAGATGCCATATGCTGCCCGGTTAAAGAAACTCCAGCTCTACTCAGTGGCATACCGCCTGCTCAGAGGCGATCTGTGCCTGACGTATAAAGCCATGTCCAACCCGGAATTAATGGACATGATGCACCTCAGAAAATCCAAATCCCATGAATTGCTGAGATTGGAAGATTGCTGTTTACATGGTTAGTTGGGCTACATGGCAGTGACCTGTTTCTGGGGATTTTCTGGTAGACTGCCATTTCTCTTAAAGTGGTACTTGTGGTTATTGAAAGCAGTTGGAGTTACCACATGTCGGCCTCTCATTGGGGACTGTTAAATGTTTGACTTGAGGGTCACTAGTACTGTCAGTGAGCCACGAGGTGAAGTACAAGCCAGATATTGGGGCAAGCTTGATTTTTGATTGAACATTGTTATTTCATGGTCTATGGGTGTTATACCACTGTTGGCACATGGCAGACTAAGGCTGATAACTGGTGAAGAAGTCATTACGTCAGTTTCTCCAGCTTCTGTTTTGGCTTCAGGGGTAGGCGTTGTGCCTGTTTTCAGGTGCAGTCTGGCTGTTGTTTTGGGGTAGCTGTGATTTTGCAAAGACGGGAGTAGATGACTCATGTTGTTGAGCAGATCTGTGTTTTAGTAGCTCATTGTTGATGGGTTTCATTTCAGGGTGGTCAGTGATGGTGGTGGAGCAGTCAATTCCTGCACGTTGTCACTGGAATGGTTCCAATATAAAGGTTTCTGTTCACGGGCTGCATGTAACGGTTGATTGTTGCAGATGTGCAGTGCTGAGGTAATGGCCGTGGTGGAGGGTATGTTTGGAGTTGGACACATGGTTTAAAAAAAACAGCAGTTGTGTCTCCACACTAGGTGTATACTGCTCAATGGTACATACAGATTTTGCTTCATAATTTTAGTCTTTTTTTTTCTTTTTCAATAGAGGGGGGTCTTGTTTAACATAAATTGTGGTTTGCTGTCAAGTTAGCAGCAAGTTATTAAAGTCTGACATCAGAATAATGACAGATATTTGAGTTCCAGACTTCATATCATTAGAAAATTCATGCTAATGCAAACCTGTTCCATCAGATTTCTAAGTTTCTAAGAGGGTAAGGGGAGATCAGGATTAATCAGATGTTTGGTATCATCGATTACCTGGGGGACAAGCCTGTAGGTGGAAGCTGACAGAATCACTTTCAGGTGGTATGCACATCATGGAGACTAGTGTGCCTCATTACTGTGTGTTTTTTTTTTGTTTTTTTTTTTTGTGACAGAGGGTTCTGAGAGAAGGTTGACAGCTATGCAGACTGTGGTTGCAAATTAAGTTATCTGGGCCCATGCAGGGCACTACTTCGGGTGGTATGGAAATCACAAGGTAACCCCTGTGTGCGGTTATTTACATTTCCCTTTATTTGAAACAGACCATTTTGTCCTGGGACATCTTCAAGTGGGGCTAGATACTTAGGTTATCAGGAATTAAGAGAATAAGGGGAGGATAGGGTTAATTGAGATGGGGGATGTTTTAGGAGGAAATGAGGTAAAGAGTAGGGAGGGGCTTAGAGGGTTTTGTCAAGTGTAACTGAGGTAGGAATGACATTTTTAGTGTGAACTTGCTACCCTCCCTCCCCCTTTTTTATTAGTGGGTTTGTGGTTATTTCAGTTTGGGAAGGCGGAGGGCAGAGAAGAGGGGGAGGCTTGCTCTCTTCTGTTCCCTCTCTGGTATTGGATGTGCATTTCAATAAGTTGAGATTGAAAGTGAGTGGTTGCGCTGTTGAATAAGTTAATAAGCAAGTTGAGCTGCTTATTTGGATGGTGGAGTAGTTCAATAAATTGAAGGTGAGCGGGGTAATGCTGCCTTGTTAGTGCAAAGATAAGCGAGCAAGTGGGGGACGCTGCTTATCAAGGGTGAGTTGGTTATGCTGCCCTTATGGTTATTTTATGTTTTTCTTTCAGGGATATTAGTATCACCTATGTCGTTTCTTGGTTGAAATTTATAATTATTGGTTAACAATTATGTTTATGGAAGTTTAATAAAGGTTGTCAAATGTAATTTGGTGTTGTGTGTTTATTGAAGTTTACCAGGACAAATCTATTGTTGATTGTAGCATCCTGCTCCTTAAAACATAGTAATTGTTTAAATTATGTCCTTTTCTATAGCCAAAGGCAAGGCATTCTTCAATAGTTCCTGCTGCCAAATCTAAGAAATGTAGAATATACCAGTGTTTGGAAATAATCTTCTTCACAGCTTGTGTATATCTATTATATTTCTTGTAAATTTTGACCTAAAATCATTAGGATGATTAGATTCTCTATCTGTAAAGGAAAATAAGGGCTTAGCCACAGATGTCCATGCTCTTATGGTCAGCATGCATTCATTCTCTAGTTAAGCATAGTCATATCCCCTCAGAAAATTCACCTGCCAAGTGACTTGATTGTTCACTTACTTGTTAATCACTGGTGATTAATCTAGAATAGCATAACATCTGTCTCTTGACAGTACTTTTAAAAACACGTGGAGGATGCATACTAGTCCAATGTACAAGTGTATTCACACTTGTCTCTTTCCTAAATAGACTCATGCCTAATTTGCTATCTGGCATATTTTCCATCCTGATATCCAGAAAGCTAATACTAGTAAGAGAATAGGATATCTTGAATTTTAATAAAATGTGTGGTATTACTTAAGTATTCTACAATTTTGCACAAATGTTCACTATTAGAACTCCACAAGATACACACATCACCAACAAATCTTTTATAAAAGGATACTACTCTGAAAAATGTTTTCTTTGTTAAAAACATAGTTGTCTTTCCATGCTGCTAGTAGTAAGGAAAAACTTGTTTGAGCTAGCTGGTTATTTTATATCACTGTTCAGAATTAAAGTGATTGAAATTTATGGTGTTCTATGGTGTTTGGAGTCCTAATATCTCAGTCTTCATATGCTTTATTTGCTTTCTCTTCCTTGGTGACTTGAGCTCTTTCTAGAGAAGAAAGCAAGGTCTTAGCATTGAACACCATTTCACCACAACTAGGAATGGTATCTGAATTGAAGGATAAAATAATTGGCTTCACTAATTCACTAAGAAATTGGTGTCAGTTCATTGACTTCAGTGGGTGTGTTTGCATAGGATAAAAGCAAAAAGAGGAATAAAACCAGCAAGGCTACAACAGCAGTTGGCATAAGCTAAATAACTTTAATAAAAATAAAACAAGGATAAGCACTTTCGCAAATTCAGCCTCATCAGATCCATACATTAGAGAAAAAATGTCAACTTTTTAAAACCACATCATTAAATACACTTAGGCTATTAACCAATAGAATCAATGTGTTAATTTACACCCCTTCAGGGTGGGTTTTAAGCAAGTACTGGTATTAACTCCCGGATGTCTGTTTACTTGTAGCCTCAATATCCATTTCAATTCAGCTTGTTAAACTTTGTTGTTCACATCCCCACCCCTAATATTTTGTCTAAGATGTTACAGCGTTCTAAATGAAAATGTATGCCCTATATTTTCAATAATAGGCTTAGCCAAAGCATTATTCATATTCTTATTCCTGATCTCATACATATGGTGCAATATTGTCTCTCTAAATTTTTGTATAGTTTCTCCTACATAAAAACAGGTGCAGACATCACAGGTTGCTAGATAAACCACATTCAACATTTGGCAGTCTACACAGAATCTAGGTTTAAAAGAAAAATTAAAATGTGGATGTTCAGCAGATGGGTTCACTTGCTACTCTATTTTTAGATAAAGGTTACGATAAGAGATTAGTTCACAATATTAGACGTGAGGTGGAACTTGATAGGGTGAATAAAGCTAAACCCTATTATTTGGGTGGACAAAGGGATGGAGCCACACAAGGTCAGTTTAATAGGACAACGAAATCTGAGATTTGTTACCAAATATACTAAGAATGTAACAGATATAAGGGATATTATATGTAAGAACTGGCATATTTTAACAACTGACCCCAGAACTGCTACCATCATAGGCGATGAACCTAGATTCAGCTATAAGAGATGTCACAATTTGAAGGACCTATTTTGTAATGGGCATAAAGTACAAGGTAATGTAGGTATGAAATTAGGTACATACCCATGCTGTAGATGTAAAGCCTGTGTTACAATTTCCAAGCAAAAGGTGTTTGACCATCCACATTTTGATGAAGCTGAATTTGCAAAAGCGCTTATCCATTTTTATTTTTATTAAAGTACTTCAGCTTATACCAACTGCTGTTGTAGCTTTGCTGGTTTTATTCCTCACTTTGCATTTGTGCTATTTGTCTAGCATTGGCTTTGATTTGCTGATGGGCCATTTATTTTTGTTGTGTTTGCACAGGATGAAATAATCAGCAGAAAATGACCCTACTTACTTTGCCAGGGATATCCAGCAACTTTCTATTTGTCTTGCCCACATAAACACAGTGCACACTTGACAAAGAGCAAATAAGCATAGACAGTCCCCTGCTGTAGCCAATGGATCTTAATGCATGGTAGGCATTGTGCCCTGAAGTAGAGGGAGTGTTATCTCTACAATGGAACCATGTTTCTGTAATTGCGTATTGCCTAAAACATTTCCTTCCCCCATAGTGCCTTTCTTGTGCACAGAAGTCATATGGCAGGCATCTTAATATAGCAAACTTGAATTTGAATAATATCACAGCAGGGATGTGGAATGCCAGGAGCCTAAACAACAAAATAACATGGTTGCATTGTAGAAATATTGCTTCCTCTACTCCAATTCACAATGCCAATTTTGCATTAAGGTCAATTGGCTACTGCAGGGGAATGTCAATACACACTTGCAACCCCCCCATGGTATCTCTTCAGATTCCACATTACAGATACAGAACTGGTAGAAGTCATAACTACTCTTAGTAAACCTAATTATCATATTACAGCCAGTTACTCAACTCCATCTGTGACCCTTTCGCATCCTGAATAATTTGAGCTGATAGAAAAGCTCACTGTTAAACTAAATACTTTTTTTATGGGTGACTTCAACTATCCATTCAAAAACTAGTAAATATGTACTGCACACAACAAATATGCCCAAAGATTTCTGGACTTTGTTAATGCCAATATACTCAACCAAAATGTCCCCATAACTACCAGAAATTTTGATCTTCTCATTTGTGTCCTTACATTTGCTTCCCCTCATTCAGACACCCTACTTGTTGTTCCTTTCTTGGTCATATCTGACCATATTGCAGTCATCCTCTACATGGTGTCTTGTTGTGTGGCCCCTAATTACTATTGTACATTCAGGGCTTGATCCAAACCAATTTCTTATTATTTACTCATCTTATTCATAATCATGAATGGTATAGCCCTCCAGAAAACCTTGTAACTGAGGCTGCTTTCTCTTCCTCTGAATTTTACTCACTCTTGGAGAGATGTATTAGTGCATTTGTGCCAACCTGTTTTAAGTGTAAAGTCAAGTTTAAAAACTAAACCCATATGGTGAAACAGTCCCAACAAATAGTATAAAAAAAGGATAAATCTCTTGGTCATCTCTAAAAAATGTCCACTTCATAATTATAAAAGAGATTTAAAAATGGTAAGTAATTCTCTCAAAGGTGCTATTAGGAAATGTTAGTTAACTATGAACTTAGGGTAGCAGCTAATTCAATCTGTACTGGTACCATCTTCTCTAACTCCTCACAAAGCCCCTTCTGAAATCACTTTGTAGCAGGTCATTTTGTGATATTAACAGATGTAACAGATGTGAGAGAGTTGGGAATTTGTGAAATTAAGATAACTGATGCTGGGCAAAGTCTGCACTCAATTTCTC
>NC_056743.1:1632358664-1632361164 GCF_019279795.1 Protopterus annectens | reverse complement strand
CTAGAACAGATCTAGAGTCAATGCTTTTGAGCTGAGCATACTGTATCTAAACAATCCTACCTTGGTTTGTGATTTACTTTGGAGTTGACTGGTAAGAGAGTTTTATTTGAATTTTTATTTTATTTGTTATCATTGTTTTTCACTGTTTGTAGGTAGGAAGGGCTAGCTTGTTAAAAAGATTTACTTTGATTCATATTTTGTAGTTTTACCTTTAATTTCACTGTTGGTTGTCAGAAAGATATAGGTTTTACACAGGCAAGCTATAGCCACCCAAGGGGCCTAGACAGCTATAAATTCACACAGACCACAGAGAGGAAATTCCTGAGCATATCTAAACAATCCTACCTTGGTTTGTGACTTACTGATCTTTACTGTTAAAAAGAAGTTTGAATGCAAACGAAAGTGAGGAATTACAACTTTTCTGTGGCTTCCAGAACTTGTATGGTCAGAACAACTTTTTTGTACTTACTTTAATATTTAGTTGGATATTGCTCGTGTGATTTTTTTTGTCATAGAAGTTTATTTAAGTTCTCTTTGAACTCTATGCTTACTGATTTTGATTATATTTTTCTTTTACAATATATTATTCATTTGAAGATGAATATGGATTCCTTAAATGAGTATGCAATTAATGATCTGCTAATGCACAGATATATTGTACAGTGTAATAAATGCTATGCATATTTAAGGTAACAGCTGATAACACTAGTGATCTGTGTTCCTCATGTCGAAGGTTGAAGATTTGCTTACCATTGTTAGAAGTAAATCTAGACTTAATGATGGTGATTGCACATGTGCAATTGGCATGGCTTGGAGAACTGTTGTTTCATATATTAATGAGTGGACTGGTGAAATAAATAATGTTAGGCAGAGAGAGGCACATTTTGGAAATGATGCATCTATTGTCTGCAAAGATCATTCAACCCCTATGAAACTAGACTATGCCCCTGACAACTCTGGAATTCTGGATGCAAGTATTCAGCAATCTGAGGATCCGATCTGTTTAGAAGGAAACAAAAAAAAAGAAGAAAGAAAGGAAGACGTTCCCAACAAATAAGGAAGAAAAAGAAATTGATTAACGACTCTAATGGAAAGAGAATACGTACTAAAAAGGACACTGCTTTGTTATTGCACACAGGTTACAGAGAATGATAATATTTGTCTATCAGAAAACCTTCAGTCTACAGGAGAAGGCATAATTTTTCCAAAAGAGAAAGTAGAAAAAAGAGGCAAGGGGTGGGGGGGAATGAAAAAGAAGAAATCAAATTTGAAAGTGGAAGGACTGAAGAACATTAATTTAAGAAAAAGAAGAGAAAGACAGATGTTGACTACATGGTTCAAGCTGTGGATTTACAATACCAGCTGGATGTGAATTTAATATACATGAAAACAGTGGGATTAATAGGTGATGATGCTCTATCCTTCATAGCAATTGATAGAGTAGATATTTCTGTATTAGAAGCTGAAGATTCTTCAGAGCTGGTGAGCAAAGATATTCTTGTAGTTGGAGATTCAGTTATTAGATGAACTGTTACTTATATTTGCAGAGATGATCATGAACATCGAATAGTGTTGTGCTTGCCAGGAGCAAAAATAGAAGATATGAGACAAGCCTTGGAATGCCTTAATGTAAAGAAATACAAATCCGTTTTTATTCATGTCAGTACAAATAATGTCATCCAAAAGGATTCTCTGATGGCTAGAAGGGAACTGACAGCCCTCTTAGATAGTATAGCTTGTACTGGTATTAGGACGTATTTTTCACAAATCACTTATAGAAAGGATAGTCAGGTTACTGTGAATGAAAAGATTTTAGAAGGTAAAAACCTACATGGAAAAAATGTTCTGTTTTAAAAAAATGAAAATGTGTAGAGCTGACTACTATTTGAAATTTGGCTATCTAGGTCACACTTTGAGCTCTAGCCCTCTATACTGTACAGCTATGACAAAAAGTATAGTATGTGTGCAACTAATTGCAAAGTGGCTGTGTTGCTTTTTAAGTTTTGCAGCAGTTATACATACAACATAAGACTCACCATATCAAAAAATAAACATACTTGAACACATAGAATTTCTTATAAAATATCCACAAATATGAATAACAAAAGAACTTATGTAATTATAAATGCATTACTTTCGCAATGCATGTCATTCAGAGAGCTGAATGACAAAATGAATCCACAAATACAGGGTAAAAAATGAAAAATATATGCTGAAATAATCCAAAGCAATTAACTTGTTTTTTCAAAGTTTAATCTGAATATCCAAACATTTTTGTTGGGGGAAAATGCTCTGAATCCTCATGTGTTGGAAGGAAAATATACCATCCTTATCCTGACAAATTATATTTCCCAACCCCAAGGTCAAATGAAGGTGAAGAAGGTTCATAAGTTTAAAGTTACACAAAAAATAATATTTTGCACCCTTCCTTATGGCTATGAGACTTTAAGGATAAACTATATAATGAACAAGTCAAGCCACCTTATTTTCCACAGGGACA
>NC_056743.1:1632348414-1632358164 GCF_019279795.1 Protopterus annectens | reverse complement strand
CATCTGTAGAGTAAACAGTGGAGACAGGGACATAATCTATAATGCCCTAAGACTGGATGGGGTCTGATTTCTGGCAACAACCCTTGCAGAGGTGAAGGGAAGAAGTGCCCACATCTGTAGAGTAAACAGTGGAGACAGGGACATAATCCATAATGCCTTAAGACTGGATGGGGTCTGATTTCTGGCAACAACCCTTGCAGAGGTGAAGGGGAAGAAGTGCCCACATCTCTAGAGTAAACAGTGGAGACAGGGACATAATCCATAATGCCTTAAGACTGGATGGGGTCTGATTTCTGGCAACAACCCTTGCAGAGGTGAAGGGGAAGAAGTGTCCACATCTGTAGAGTAAACAGTGGAGACAGGGACATAATCCATAATGCCTTAAGACTGGATGGGGTCTGATTTCTGGCAAAAACCCTTGCAGAGGTGAAGAGGAAGATGTGCCCACATCTCTAGAGTAAACAGTGGAGACAGGGACATAATCCATAATGCCTTAAGACTGGATGGGGTCTGATTTCTGGCAACAACCCTTGCAGAGGTGAAGGGGAAGAAGTGCCCACATCTCTAGATTAAACAGTGGAGACAGGGACATAATCTATAATGCCTTAAGACTGGATGGGGTCTGATTTCTGGCAACAACCCTTGCAGAGGTGAAGGGAAAGAAGTGCCCACATCTGTAGAGTAAACAGTGGAGACAGGGACATAATCCATAATGCCTTAAGACTGGATGGGGTCTGATTTCTGGCAACAACCCTTGCAGAGGTGAAGGGGAAGAAGTGCCCACATCTCTAGAGTAAACAGTGGAGACAGGGACATAATCCATAATGCCTTAAGACTGGATGGGGTCTGATTTCTGGCAACAACCCTTGCAGAGGTGAAGGGGAAGAAGTGTCCACATCTGTAGAGTAAACAGTGGAGACAGGGACATAATCTATAATGCCCTAAGACTGGATGGGGCCTGATTTCTGGCAACAACCCTTGCAGAGGTGAAAGGGAAGAAGTGTCCACATCTGTAGAGTAAACAGTGGAGACAGGGACATAATCTATAATGCCCTAAGACTGGATGGGGTCTGATTTCTGGCAACAACCCTTGCAGAGGTGAAGGGGAAGAAGTGTCCACATCTGTAGAATAAACAGTGGAGACAGGGACATAATCCATAATGCCTTAAGACTGGATGGGGTCTGATTTCTGGCAACAACCCTTGCAGAGGTGAAGGGGAAGAAGTGCCCACATCTCTAGAGTATACAGTGGAGACAGGGACATAATCCATAATGCATTAAGACTGGATGGGGTCTGATTTCTGGCAACAACCCTTGCAGAGGTGAAGGGGAAGAAGTGTCCACATCTGTAGAGTAAACAGTGGAGACAGGGACATAATCTATAATGCCCTAAGACTGGATGGGGCCTGATTTCTGGCAACAACCCTTGCAGAGGTGAAAGGGAAGAAGTGTCCACATCTGTAGAGTAAACAGTGGAGACAGGGACATAATCTATAATGCCCTAAGACTGGATGGGGTCTGATTTCTGGCAACAACCCTTGCAGAGGTGAAGTGGAAGAAGTGCCCACATCTCTAGAGTAAACAGTGGAGACAGGGACATAATCTATAATGCCTTAAGACTGGATGGGGTCTGATTTCTGGCAACAACCCTTGCAGAGGTGAAGGGGAAGAAGTGCCCACATCTGTAGAGTAAACAGTGGAGACAGGGACATAATCCATAATGCCTTAAGACTGGATGGGGTCTGATTTCTGGCAAAAACCCTTGCAGAGGTGAAGAGGAAGATGTGCCCACATCTCTAGAGTAAACAGTGGAGACAGGGACATAATCCATAATGCCTTAAGACTGGATGGGGTCTGATTTCTGGCAACAACCCTTGCAGAGGTGAAGGGGAAGAAGTGCCCACATCTCTAGATTAAACAGTGGAGACAGGGACATAATCTATAATGCCTTAAGACTGGATGGGGTCTGATTTCTGGCAACAACCCTTGCAGAGGTGAAGGGGAAGAAGTGCCCACATCTGTAGAGTAAACAGTGGAGACAGGGACATAATCCATAATGCCTTAAGACTGGATGGGGTCTGATTTCTGGCAACAACCCTTGCAGAGGTGAAGGGGTAGAAGTGTCCACATCTGTAGAGTAAACAGTGGAGACAGGGACATAATCTATAATGCCTTAAGACTGGATGGGGTCTGATTTCTGGCAACAACCCTTGCAGAGGTGAAGGGGAAGAAGTGCCCACATCTCTAGAGTAAACAGTGGAGACAGGGACATAATCTATAATGCCCTAAGACTGGATGGGGTCTGATTTCTGGCAACAACCCTTGCAGAGGTGAAGGGGAAGAAGTGTCCACATCTGTAGAATAAACAGTGGAGACAGGGACATAATCCATAATGCCTTAAGACTGGATGGGGTCTGATTTCTGGCAACAACCCTTGCAGAGGTGAAGGAGAAGAAGTGCCCACATCTCTAGAGTAAACAGTGGAGACAGGGACATAATCCATAATGCCTTAAGACTGGATGGGGTCTGATTTCTGGCAACAACCCTTGCAGAGGTGAAGGGGAAGAAGTGCCCACATCTGTAGAGTAAACAGTGGAGACAGGGACATAATCCATAATGCCTTAAGACTGGATGGGGTCTGATTTCTGGCAACAACCCTTGCAGAGGTGAAGGGAAAGAAGTGCCCACATCTCTAGAGTAAACAGTGGAGACAGGGACATAATCCATAATGCCTTAAGACTGGATGGGGTCTGATTTCTGGCAACAACCCTTGCAGAGGTGAAGGGAAAGAAGTGCCCACATCTCTAGAGTAAACAGTGGAGACAGGGACATAATCCATATTGCCTTAAGACTGGATGGGGTCTGATTTCTGGCAACAACCCTTGCAGAGGTGAAGGGGAAGAAGTGTCCACATCTGTAGAGTAAACAGTGGAGACAGGGACATAATCCATAATGCCTTAAGACTGGATGGGGTCTGATTTCTGGCAACAACCCTTGCAGAGGTGAAGGGGAAGAAGTACCCACATCTCTAGAGTAAACAGTGGAGACAGGGACATAATCCATAATGCCTTAAGACTGGATGGGGTCTGATTTCTGGCAACAACCCTTGCAGAGGTGAAGGGGAAGAAGTGTCCACATCTGTAGAGTAAACAGTGGAGACAGGGACATAATCTATAATGCTCTAAGACTGGATCGGGCCTGATTTCTGGCAACAACCCTTGCAGAGTTGAAGGGGAAGAAGTGTCCACATCTGTAGAGTAAACAGTGGAAACAGGGACATAATCTATAATGCCCTAAGACTGGATGGGGCCTGATTTCTGGCAACAACCCTTGCAGAGGTGAAGGGGAAGAAGTGTCCACATCTGTAGAGTAAACAGTGGAGACAGGGACATAATCTATAATGTCTTAAGACTGGATGGGGTCTGATTTCTGGCAACAACCCTTGCAGAGGTGAAGGGGAAGAAGTGCCCACATCTCTAGAGTAAACAGTGGAGACAGGGACATAATCTATAATGCCCTAAGACTGGATGGGGCCTGATTTCTGGCAACAGCCCTTGCAGAGCTGAAAGGGAAGAAGTGTCCACATCTGTAGAGTAAACAGTGGAGACAGGGACATAACCTATAATGCCCTAAAACTGGATGGGGTCTGATTTCTGTTAACAACCCTTGCAGAGGTGAAGGGGAAGAAGTGTCCACATCTGTAGAATAAACAGTGGAGACAGGGACATAACCCATAATGCCTTAAGACTGCATGGGGTCTGATTTCTGGCAACAACCCTTGCAGAGGTGAAGGGGAAGACGTGCCCACATCTTTAGAGTAAACAGTGGAGACAGGGACATAATCCATAATGCATTAAGACTGGATGGGGTCTGATTTCTGGCAACAACCCTTGCAGAGGTGAAGGGGAAGAAGTGTCCACATCTGTAGAGTAAACAGTGGAGACAGGGACATCATCTATAATGCCCTAAGACTGGATGGGGCCTGATTTCTGGCAACAACCCTTGCAGAGGTGAAGGGGAAGAAGTGTCCACATCTGTAGAGTAAACAGTGGAGACAGGGACATAATCTATAATGCCCTAAGACTGGATGGGGTCTGATTTCTGGCAACAACCCTTGCAGAGGTGAAGGGGAAGAAGTGCCCACATCTCTAGAGTAAACAGTGGAGACAGGGACATAATCTATAATGCCCTAAGACTGGATGGGGTCTGATTTCTGGCAACAACCCTTGCAGAGGTGAAGGGGAAGAAGTGTCCACATCTGTAGAATAAACAGTGGAGACAGGGACATAATCCATAATGCCTTAAGACTGGATGGGGTCTGATTTCTGGCAACAACCCTTGCAGAGGTGAAGGAGAAGAAGTGCCCACATCTCTAGAGTAAACAGTGGAGACAGGGACATAATCCATAATGCCTTAAGACTGGATGGGGTCTGATTTCTGGCAACAACCCTTGCAGAGGTGAAGGGGAAGAAGTGCCCACATCTGTAGAGTAAACAGTGGAGACAGGGACATAATCCATAATGCCTTAAGACTGGATGGGGTCTGATTTCTGGCAACAACCCTTGCAGAGGTGAAGGGGAAGAAGTGCCCACATCTCTAGAGTAAACAGTGGAGACAGAGACATAATCCATAATGCCTTAAGACTGGATGGGGTCTGATTTCTGGCAACAACCCTTGCAGAGGTGAAGGGGAAGAAGTGCCCACATCTCTAGAGTAAACAGTGGAGACAGGGACATAATCCATATTGCCTTAAGACTGGATGGGGTCTGATTTCTGGCAACAACCCTTGCAGAGGTGAAGGGGAAGAAGTGTCCACATCTGTAGAGTAAACAGTGGAGACAGGGACATAATCCATAATGCCTTAAGACTGGATGGGGTCTGATTTCTGGCAACAACCCTTGCAGAGGTGAAGGGGAAGAAGTACCCACATCTCTAGAGTAAACAGTGGAGACAGGGACATAATCCATAATGCCTTAAGACTGGATGGGGTCTGATTTCTGGCAACAACCCTTGCAGAGGTGAAGGGGAAGAAGTGTCCACATCTGTAGAGTAAACAGTGGAGACAGGGACATAATCTATAATGCCCTAAGACTGGATGGGGCCTGATTTCTGGCAACAACCCTTGCAGAGGTGAAAGGGAAGAAGTGTCCACATCTGTAGAGTAAACAGTGGAGACAGGGACATAATCTATAATGCCCTAAGACTGGATGGGGTCTGATTTCTGGCAACTACCCTTGCAGAGGTGAAGGGGAAGAAGTGTCCACATCTGTAGAATAAACAGTGGAGACAGGGACATAATCCATAATGCCTTAAGACTGGATGGGGTCTGATTTCTGGCAACAACCCTTGCAGAGGTGAAGGGGAAGAAGTGTCTACATCTGTAGAGTAAACAGTGGAGACAGGGACATCATCTATAATGCCCTAAGACTGGATGGGGCCTGATTTCTGGCAACAACCCTTGCAGAGGTGAAGGGGAAGAAGTGTCCACATCTGTAGAGTAAACAGTGGAGACAGGGACATAATCTATAATGTCTTAAGACTGGATGGGGTCTGATTTCTGGCAACAACCCTTGCAGAGGTGAAGGGGAAGAAGTGCCCACATCTCTAGAGTAAACAGTGGAGACAGGGACATAATCTATAATGCCCTAAGACTGGATGGGGCCTGATTTCTGGCAACAGCCCTTGCAGAGCTGAAAGGGAAGAAGTGTCCACATCTGTAGAGTAAACAGTGGAGACAGGGACATAACCTATAATGCCCTAAAACTGGATGGGGTCTGATTTCTGTTAACAACCCTTGCAGAGGTGAAGGGGAAGAAGTGTCCACATCTGTAGAATAAACAGTGGAGACAGGGACATAATCTATAATGCCTTAAGACTGGATGGGGTCTGATTTCTGGCAACAACCCTTGCAGAGGTGAAAGGGAAGAAGTGTCCACATCTGTAGAGTAAACAGTGGAGACAGGGACATAATCTATAATGCCCTAAGACTGGATGGGTTCTGATTTCTGGCAACAACCCTTGCAGAGGTGAAGGCGAAGAAGTGTCCACATCTGTAGAATAAACAGTGGAGACAGGGACATAATCCATAATGCCTTAAGACTGGATGGGGTATGATTTCTGGCAACACCCCTTGCAGAGGTGAAGGGGAAGAAGTGTCCACATCTGTAGAGTAAACAGTGGAGACAGGGACATAATCCATAATGCCTTAAGACTGGATGGGGTCTGATTTCTGGCAACAACCCTTGCAGATGTGAAGGGGAAGAAGTGTCCACATCTGTAGAGTAAACAGTGTAGACAGGGACATAATCCATAATGCCTTAAGACTGGATGGGGTCTGATTTCTGGCAACAACCCTTGCAGAGGTGAAGGGGAAGAAGTGTCCACATCTGTAGAATAAACAGTGGAGACAGGGACATAATCCATAATGCCTTAAGACTGGATGGGGTCTGATTTCTGGCAACACCCCTTGCAGAGGTGAAGGGGAAGAAGTGTCCACATCTGTAGAGTAAACAGTGGAGACAGGGACATAATCCATAATGCTTTACGACTGGATGGGGTCTGATTTCTGTCAACAACCCTTGCAGAGGTGAAGGGGAAGAAGTGTCCACATCTGTAGAGTAAACAGTGGAGACAGGGACATAATCCATAATGCTTTACGACTGGATGGGGTCTGATTTCTGGCAACAACCCTTGCAGAGGAGAAGGGGAAGAAGTGTCCACATCTGTAGAGTAAACAGTGGAGACAGGGACGTAATCCATAATGCATTAAGACTGGATGGGGTCTGATTTCTGGCAACAACCCTTGCAGAGGTGAGGGAAATCCAGCACACATAGCCTATTGCATGCCACTGCATAGTGAAGTGTGCAAGAGAATGCAGGGCTGGAAATGAGAAAATACCTAGAAACACTCCTGATGGATGTATACATGATACACCTGTTGGCTGACGTTCTTCACTGCTGAAGAAGGAATGAATGGATCACTTGAATGAGAGGAGACATATGACAGGCAGTGGGAGCAAAAAGAACAAAAATATGTATTTTCAAAATAAACTTTGGCCTTGAAAGAACAGCTAATAAATGTCATGTTGACAAGGATTTTGTAAAGTGTACTGTATCTAAGCTTAATCATCAAACACAAGGAAAAATCATTAATTTTAGGTATAAAGTATGATATCTTTAACTCAGAAATCATTATTATTAAACAATGATATTCTGTTCCTTCACTTCGGCACTAATTTGTTTATCATGATAGTGAGAACTATCACTGCCAGATGCAGATCTGAACACAGGTCTGCATGCACAGCACATTATCTTAACTGTATCAGTACAGAAAGAGTTATCAAGACAGGCACCCCTATGCTGGTGGCACTCCTCAATATCTGCATTTCTTAAAACAAATAATCATGTTTACTGCACAGTAAAAGAATGCAGTAACATTACTTTCCAACACATCATATAAAGCTGTCAGCACAGCATTTCCACACATCACTTTGCAAATTATATCAAAATGAGAAACAGCACAAAAATAGCCAACATAAAACCTGAATTATTTTTCTGTTAGAAATGTAACATGAAATTCAGGAGTCTGTAAATGCATGATTTACGACCTTGGCCTGAAACCAGCTTGAAATGTGCAGCAGTAATTCCTTTTAGCATTGGTATAAAATGATTAATCACTGCAGATTCCTTTGCTCTTGCACTCCTTTACATGCATCATGCATTTTGAAAAACGAATCTGATTTTAATATGAGGCAAGCAGCCATATACTTTAAAGACAGAAACATGTTTATGAAGCTTTATATCCAACAAACTCATTTAGTGGATAATTTAGATATAAAGTAGTTCACATATACTAAATAATGATTGTTCTTTCAGTAAGTCAAGACTTTCGATCAGAATGTGTAACTGCAACTCAAATCATAACACATCTAAAGCTATGTGAGTATAGGAATCTCAATACAGGCTATTTTGCTACTTTTGTCGTATGCAGTGTACTATGTTGTTTTAGACAATGGGCTTACTGTATATCAGTACCCTGATTGGAGAAAGAGCTTTCTCTAACAGGGTATTAATGTACAAGTAATGCCTGCTGAGAAGAACAAGTCTACCACTTCACAGTAGCATATCAAGCCGGCATGGAACTCGGACTGAGAAAACAGAACACCACCATTATTTTATGCTTGCTAAACAGCATTTCTACTGTTTAGCGAGTGTAAAATAAAAAAAAAACTGTTTATGTGTTTGTCTGTAAAAGTGTATGCATGTGTGAGTGTGAGAGAGAGATTGGTTGAGCTACTATTTTACACTCGCTAAGCAGCACTTTCGCTGTTTAGCGAGTGTAAAATAAAATAGTGTGTGTATGTGTCAGTGTGAAAGTGTATGCCTTTATGAGTGTGAGTGAGAGATAATTTTGGTTACTATTTTACGCTGGCTAAGCAGAGCTTTTGCTGTTTAGCAAGTGTAAAATGAAAAGTGTGAGTGTGTGGTGTGTGTGTGTGTGTGTGTGTGTGTGTGTGTGTGTGTGTGTGTGTGTGTGTAAGTGAGAGAGAGTGTAGGTGTGCCTGAAAGTAAGAGAGAGAGAGAGAGAGAGAGAGAGATGATTGTGCGTGTGTTTATGTTGCTGTCTGCATGTGTGAGTGAATGTGTGCATGAAAGCAGAGAGAGACTGTGTGTGTGTGTGTGTGTGTGTGTGTGTGTGTGTGTGTGTGTGTGTGTGTGTGTGTGTGTGTGTGAGACAAAGAAAGATAGAGAGAGTGTGTGAAAGTGATCGAATGATCCCTGGTAGTGTGTGTATGAGAGAGAGTGAAGAGAAACTGATCCCTGGCAGCAGCAACAGTTTTAAGAACCTCTTGATCTCTTACATACCTGTCAACATCTTAGCACAAGAAATCAGGACAAAGCCTAACATAATTGGTGGGGGGGGGTGGTGCTAAGAAACAGAAACACATTTTAAATATTGCTCTTATAAATTTTAAAACTTGCTAGAAAAACAGGATTTGTGTTGTTAGCATGTATATTTTGAAGGATATGAAATCTGAAACTCAAATGCATGTCATTATCTGAATGAAATAAAACGTTGAAACTGAAATGTATGTAATTATAATAAACATCTGTCTCCAATGACTAGCAATAAACTAAACATTTTAGGAGCAAGAGACGAAAAATATAAAGTAAGTACCTGGATTTTTTTAGTGTTCAGTTTGTGTGTAAAATGCCTCCAACACCATTAACATATACTTCAGCAAGTATGAAACATTAGGCAGAAGAACTGTTTGCATCAAAAATATATTAAAAAAATAAAATAGTACTTAATACATAAGTAAGTAAAACACAATTTACAGACAGCCCTTTCTCTAAGTGCAATAATGCCTTCCAGGGTGTGTGTTAATGTGTAATTAATGCCCTTCTGGGCCATTAATTACACATTAACACACACCCTGTTGGGCATTATTGATTGCTTATTTGTCAACTACCTTTGCATGTTACAGTGTTAGTTCACATTCAGTTTTGTTGTCTAAATCTTCACAAAAGTAAAAGTAACACCTCCATTTGTATTATTCATATTACGGAATTCCTTCATGAGATGGATTTTGATTTTTTAATTCTATTCCTGTTTTTCAAATGCTTTCATATATTTGAAACATCACAAAAACAAAAATCTGTTTTCCAGTCTTTGTAAGCTAAATGTTAAGCAAAGAAGGTGAAGCTTAGTTCTGTTTAAAGATTCAACCACTAGTCAGCAGAAGAGAT